>NW_025765166.1:0-242672 GCF_003918875.1 Haliotis rubra | reverse complement strand
TATCATCATAAAAGATGAAATGAGATAATGGAGGAACAACCTATATCTGCAACCTCTTCTTCCTCCATGTCTCCTATAAAGTGGTCACTTTTTGGGAAGCATGTTTCAAGATCTGAAACCGTGTTCTTTTCCCAGATTATTATCATTTACATTGTTGTCATTACTTGTATTGTGAATCTTTCCATTGACCAGGGTAATTCAAATCTATGGACTGCTTTGTTGAGTAGCTGTCTTGGGTACTTGTTACCTAATCCTAAAATCAAGAACACTCAATGACATTTTATCCACCAATGAGTTTGTCTGCTGACAAACACGTGACTCATATTTGATTTCATCCAATGGGAATGCTTCTTTTTTCCTCTACATTCCCACCCTAGTCTTGTTAAAGTAAAGAAAAATGTACCATGCCAGTTCGTCATAGCCAGGAGTTGTGTGAGGCGGACACATAGTGCTTCTCTCTCGCTTTCTGAACAGTTCTTATCATGGACAGGAAAAGTGCAGTTGACAGCAAAGTGTCTTTCTACTCGTGGAAGCAGGTGATGAGAACAGAACCAGTGACACTTCAAGAGTCCATTGTCATGCAGTCCGGGGAATGGTTCAAAGATCGCAGTGAATGCATCAAGGACGCCAAGAGAAAATTTCATGACGATTCAAACAGAAACCAAAAGAGTTGTTATCAAGAAGTCTCGAAAGTTACCCCCGTGCGTTGATGAGGTGGACATGACAAAACAAACTAAAAACATGCAGAAGGACTTCTCAGCTTGTGCTACTCTATTATTAGAAGTTACCAAAATCATCCAGCGACTCTCCTGGGAATTTTGTTTTGGTTGCATGTTCGAGGCTGAACAAGAACACTCATGTTGTGACTTGTCTGAACAGGTTCAAGTGGACAAATACTTTGATACTGCCATGAACGAGATCAATGACGATCACGATGTGATAGAACAATGGATGAAACTCTTGAGTGATGACTCATCCCTGGTTGACATAACCGCTTTTAGCTTAGTTCCCTATCAGTGCAAGGACTATCGTGACTCTCAGTTCAAAACGATTGAATGGAGAAGTGATCTTAAACAGCGAAGTTGTTAAGATGTTGTTTTGGAAAAAAAGACTTATAAGTCTGACCAGTTGTAACTGAGAAGTTTGACCAGTGTTACTGGAGAGTGTAACCAGAAATGACACACAATGGAATGAAAGGTTCTTTGAAGAATATATCCCATAATTGTTTTATCATCATCATCATCTTGTAACGAATAAAATTGCTCTTGAATTTCACATATTTGTTTGTTGATCATTTTTTTTTTGCATATACAAGTATGTATATCCTTCAAAGAGGAAGCTCGTCAGTCATTATATTAGCATTTTCCATGATGAACTTTTATCATTTCATCAATGAGTTCTCGAAAGGGTAAGAACAAGAGGAATGTCAAAGCTGTCTACAAGACATTGGAAGATTATTATTATTATTATTTTAAGCCAATAATACCAGGAACTGACTATCGAGTGTTGGACACTAAATTAAGAATGTTTGGACTCATACCTTAAATATAAAAGCAATTTCAGCTTTATGTTTGTTGTTACACATTTACATTATCAAATAAAAGTATCATCCAAGAATGATTTGTGAATAAAATATAAAAAATAAATAAATAAAATGATAGATTCATCATGAAAATGTTTTTACTGGTTATTTCTAATTGATTTAGATATAAATGTATCAACTCAAGATGCTATCGTTTAGTACATTATGAGTTCTCCAAAGGGTCATAAGAGCGGTGGTCCCTCCGACAAAGCCCTCGAGGAGTATTATTTGATCCTAAACAACCCGAGCTTATTACGGCCCAGCCAAGCTCGCCGATGAGTTACGGAAAAGGGTGAATCTAAGGCGTCCCTACGCGAAAGCGTGAAAAAAAAGTTTGTCAATAATCAAGACGCTTACAGCTTGAACAGACCTCCCAGATACCGCTTTAAAGAATGAGAGTCAGAGTGAATTCTCTGAGCGAAATGTTTGACGTGGATCTAGCGGATTTGTCTAGGTACACAAAATGGAACGACGGTGTCAGATACCTGCTGGTGAGCTGTGGATATTCTTTTCACGCTATGCTTTTCGCACTGCCTCTAGATAATAAGAGACCAGAGGTCGCCCTGAAGGCGCTCAAAGTAATACTGAAGGACAGAAAGCCTAAAAAGTGTGAGGACGGATGCCGGAAGCGAGTTCAAAGCTAACTTTAAGACATTTCTGGACAAGGAAAATATCACCCACACCATTGCACGCAACGAAAACATAAAAAGTAACTACGTGGAACGTTTCAACAGGACGTTGAAGTCCTTGATCACACGATACATGACACGCAACAACACCAAACGCTATGTGGACATTCTCCCCGATCTGGTTTACAACTACAATCACACACTGCATTCTTCTTTACCACATATGTCCCCGTCACAAGTGACCAGAGGGAACCAGGTGAAAGTGTGGGACCATGTCTACCTGAAACCCATAAGGAAGAAAATCAACAGTACCAGCACAAGTATGAACATCAGCAAACCTAAAGCCAAGAGATATCTATTTAAAGTAGGTGATCTGGTTCGCATCTCATATCTGAGAAGACCGTTTAGCACAGTGTTTGACCTCAAGTGGACGGAGGAGCTGTTTAAAGTGGCTAGACGTTACAAGAAACAGGGTTTTGCTCAATACAAACTGAAAGATTTCCACGACGAACCTCTGACAGGATCCTTTTATGCAAATGAGCTAAAGAAAGTCAACAAGGCAGCAGGACGGTTCTGGCAAGTAGAGAAGGTCTTGAAAAGGAAAAAAGGTGAAAGGAAAGACCTATGCTTTGGTGCGTTGGCTAGGATGGCCTAAAAGTATGACTCCTATGTGGATGAAAGCGAACTGAAAGAAGTGTGAAACAACAGACACACAATAGAAAACAAATTGGATCAACAATGGAGAAGTATGTTTTCCTGAAGAGTTCAGACTCCAAATCCACATTCTTTCCAGGGAACACACCCTATCATTTTCGTGTTAAACTCAACCAAAGGTTAACTTTTTCTGGTTTCTGGGTAGTATCTTTAATGGAATTGAACTTTGGACAAGTAGATATGAGTAAGGTCCAACATCCCTATGTGGATGTTTTGTCAAATCTTTGTGATACTTCGTTGGTGGGAGAAACACAGCTGGGCTTGCTGAGACGCATCGATCTGAGACAGGGTCCCACCTACAGTTTTGGCACTGAAATGTGCATGCGCGTCAAACTGGAAGGAGACGGACAACATCGAACTGTATTTAAGAAGTGACAATCCTGACACCGCCGCCTACATTCTTGTCTGAGGAGACCCATGCCACACTTCACTTGGAGACGATATCCTTTCGCCGAGTGATTTTAGCATCGCTCGTCATGGAAACCCGTCCCGCTGTACGCATACCGACTATAGCAAGTTCAAACATTACTTTGACAACAAACACGCGTGAAGAAAACGTCCAACCTGCTTTACGGAAAGCCAAAAGGATGGTGATTCCGTGGTGAGACATCAAGCAGGGCAACAACCTAAGCAGCCCACCACAGAGGTCACCTTCGCGATGACGCCGGAATCACAAAGCGAGGTCGACAGAGCCGGCCAAAGACAAGAGAACCAAAGCTATAAAACGCAAAGGCCGAGGAAGGTGTGTCACCAACGAAGAAGATTCGCCGAACCGGAGAACACTTCCTCCATTGTTCCCACCAAGACTACCAAAGCGCTTCGCGCATCTCCCTCGCGCTTAATAAAGACGATATCTTCAGCTAACGAACAGTTGTTTCCATCGCCATGTCTCTGATAAAGGAAGGTGACTTCGAGGAACTGGTTCCCGAGGCTCTCAACGATTTACTCTACCGCCTCTATCAGTCGCCAGTCCAGAGCCATTACTTTATTCAAAATAGATCGATAAGCCAAATCAACTCTATTACACGCACTTCGCCTGAGCTTTAAAGTGTCCAATTCGGAGCCTAATACATCGACCTCGAAACGCACCCGCCTTCACCTCGGTCAAAGTCACTCGCTTCCACGGGAATACGGACTTGGCTGTGGAGGAAAACGTGGTTCGTGAACTTGTTTATGCAGACGCTATATTCCAGGTGTCGGCTCACTTGCAGAACGAGTTGGTGTCGTCGACCAACAACTATTATCCCTATAAGAGTATGATGAAAGCGCTTCAGCTCGGGTTACGGTGCAGAAGCCAAACAAACCCAGCTGAGCACGCGAACTGTTCTATACAAGGACTACGCCGAGAGCGAATCAAGACGGAAAGCAGCAGTGTCACGGGATCCCTCAACAGTGGAATGATGACACGCTGGTTTCATAGAGCAAAGCAAAGAACTGACCCTGTGCGGTCCCCTCTTCGAAGACGCCTTCGAAATGAATCGTCACCTGGTCAACGGGTGGACATGACCTAGAAAATGTACAGATCGGACCCCAAATTTTGTCTGATGAGCGACGTGACCACCCACCAGTTCAAAAGTGCAGCTTTGGACGCCTACCTTCAAGTGTGCAAAGTCAAGGTCAACCCGCCCTCCTCATGGCTCATGATTCTCTGTTTAAGACTTCCAACGCGCTTGTATCCCTATGTCAAAAGCGAGGTCAAGGTCACCAGCATTCCGAGAGCACGGGAGCAAAGTCACACCATCGACAACCTCTCGAGTCCCGTGGCCAGCAGGTACATCGCCGGACTGGTGGAAAGTGCCAGCCTGAACGGCAGCTACACCGGCAATCCGCTTCAACTTCAAATCGTCCATGGTGAAAAAAGATCACCCTCTCTACGTCAACGGAAGCAGTGTTCCTGGTCAGCCAAGCCGAAATGGACGATGTCGCCACCTATGTAAGCATGTTGGAGGGTATGAATGTGTGAACCAAGACAAAGGAAACACAATCACCAGGACGGAATTTCTCTTGGGAAATGCCCTGTTCGTCTTTGACCTGGACAAGATTTGTGTCGATTCGAGTATCTCAACTTGGTGAAGACCGGAGACGGGAGACTGGAGCTGGAGTTCAAATCGGCTCTTTCATCAACACTGAGCTGCATCGCCTTGACTCAGAGAAACTCTCTCATCGAGATTGATCAAGCCCGCAACGCCTTCGCCAAGTAACTGGAAGCAGTAGCTAAGTACTTTAAGATCTTTAGATGAAGGCATCCGAAGCTCTGGTGCGCTTGTGTAATGCGATCCCACCTTACGGAGACACGTGTTGGGTGTGTACGCTGTAAAATAACTTACCATCCTCTATCCCGTGGAATCTCTGCCGCCGAGGCGTGGGTTTCATTGCCAACACGGAGCCGAGGCAAAAGCGAGACGTCACTGGATCGCCATGGTCATCGAAGGGAATAAAGCAGAACTTTTTGACAGCCTCGCGGAACCAGTGATTGTTGACTTTGATCGACATCTTAAATCACACGTTGGTACTTTTACATACATAATGGTCAACGATTACAATCGTCCGATTCAGAAATTTGTGGGTTGTATTGTTTATATTATTTATTACACAAATTCAAAGATAGCTTAAGTATGAACCAGATTGTCCATCATTTTAATCCTTATGACTTGCTGTGGAATGATGATTTTGTATCAAGAAGCATGTGTCGCTATTTTAAATACTGTACCCATTGTAAAATCGGTTGACATCTGTGACTGAACTCCAGTGAATTAGCCGATCATTGTTTGACTTTATGACTTAACATTGAAGAAATAAAGAAGTAAAAAAAAAAAATTCAAATGACTGGTGTTATCTGTTAATACCAACACTGACGACTACTCGCGTCAGTCATCAACGTAATTGCCTCAGAGTAAACGCATGATGAAGGAGACCAAGTGTCTGTTGTCTTTTTAAAAAACTCAACAAAGCAAGTTAATTAAAAAACATTTTTCTGGTCTAAATAAACCTTAGAAGAAAAAAAAACAAAACAAACAAACTTTCATAATTCAATGAAATGAACTTTTTATTTCAATAACATGAAACATTATTACAAAATTTGGGGTCCCATCTGGGATAGAATGCAAGTTTTTTTCTGGTCTAAATAAGGTTCAAAAAAAAAAAGAAAGAAAAAAAGGAACAAACTTTTATAATCCATTCATGGGAATGTAGTACAACTTTTATAATTCAGTCATGAGAGTCATGGGAATGTAGTCCTCGTCTGTTGCGGTGATTGGGGATGGATGTGGCGCCATCAGTGTCGGTGTGACAGGGGTGGGCCAGCTACTTTGAGATGATGATGCAACATTATCAATGCTGGTTACTACCACTCTCCTCGGAGGCAGGGGGGGTGGACGACATGCCTTCAGTCTGCGAAGGTCACTCTCCACTTGCTCCATCCGGGACTCATAACTGCAGTGTCTGGGACACTCGATCTGAGAGAACACTGTTCTTATGTCTTGAGAAGCCACATGTCGATTCGCTCACATCTCCTCATTCTCTCTAATCTGTCCCTGTCTTCCTTGCTCTACAGAAACACTGACCCATTTCTCTTCAGATGCAAAACAAATCTAATCCTTTGCACCACCATTAAAATTACCCACAAATCCTCTTTACATCCGCTACAATTAAAACGTGGTCATGGTCCAAGGGAGATAACTCTTAGAGACAGCAAGAGAGAGCGAGAGACCGCTTAATCAACATCCCGTTCAATGATGTTATTTTGTCATTATGTTTTCATTGTATTTTTGTTGTCTTATCTTACGCTGCTCTCATTTCATCATGAGTTCTCAAGAGAGTAACACTGCACAGACTCCTGGCACAGCACTAGAAGATTATTATTTCGACCCGCAGAAACCAGGTGCCTATTACGGACCCTCGAAACTTCGAAGTGTGCTACGAGATAAGGGTGAACCAAAGACGTCACTACGTCATGTCACCCGTTGTGCAGTGTCTTTTTCTCAGAGTATAAATTCATCCGTTAATGGTTGTCAGCATCAGTGTTCAAGACGAACCTGGAAGACTAAACAACAACACATCATGGATGGAAGCAAATGTCTGTTACCCTTTAAAACCCCCACGACCATTTCCGTGGTGGGTGGGTCATCCAGTGGAAAGACAGTTTGGGTGGCTAAACTGTTGAAAGAGGCTGAAAGCATGTTTGACCCCGTACCCGAGCTCATCATTTTCTGCTATGCAGTGTACCAGCCGGAAGTGTACGGAGATTTAGAAAAAAGTGTCCCCAACATTCGCTTTCAAGATACGCTTCCAACGGAGGAGGAACTGAGGTCTTATGCCTTGGAATCTAACAACAGATGTTTACTGGTACTCGACGATTACATGCAAGAAGTGTGCAAGAATCAGTTGTATTTAAATCTTTACACAACGCTGTCACACCATCTCGGTATTTCAGTGATCAACATACAACAGTCGGCCTACCCTAAAGGTGAATGCAACAGAACAATTTCCCTGAATACGCATCATTTCGTTTTGATGTCCAACCCAAGGTCCGCTCACGAATATAAAATTTTGGCATCGCAGATATTTCCGGGACAGGCAAAATATTTTGCAGAGGCATTTCGAGATGCAGTAGCCGAGCGAAAATATGGTTACCTCGTCGTGGATGCATGTCCACATGCCGACGAACATTACGGACGACTACGCACTAATATATTTCAAGGGGACAACAAGGCATGCACTGTGTACTTGCCTAAATAGTTCTAAACAGTCGATAGACGTTGACACCAATCAGTTGTGCGCTGACCGTGCAATGGATAAGAAGCAATACTCCTGGCTCGTAGTAGCTAACCCACCTGGAGGAGAAGCAGAGGTGACATTGCTTCAATTCGAGCAATTGACAATCTCAAACATCTTCGAAAAAACCAGAGTCATCGACATACCAGATCATTGGAGGGCATAAAACATTTTCTGATTGGTCGTTAAAAAATTCAATTGTGACAATACTGTTGATATCAAATATTTTGTTGCTTTTCTTTTGTGTGAGGCACCTATTCGTAGACATGAGTGCTCTGCTCGAGAAAGAGAAGTCATTTCTTCTCGTGTTGGAGCAAGTCAACGCCAAACAAAGGAAGGCCTTGTTGAATCATCTCTCTCACGAACAATTCAAGACAATTATCACCATGATAAACAACATTTTGAGAGGAAACATTGCACTCTCTGACGTTGACAAAACAAGATTGCGAAGACACAAGAATCTCATTCGAACATTGGGAAGCAAGACGGTAGGAGCTCGTGAAAAACGTCAGGTATTAATCATACATCACAACGTTCTACGTTTCTGCATTAGGGCATTGTTTGACCATGCTGCTTGCTTGAAAGTCAAAGACACCAAACCTCATCATGAGCAAGCCCATGGTCCTGCTGACGAGAGAGACGTATCAGAGACTGTTGTCGGAACGAGAAGACCAAGAGTCAGCAGCATCGCTGAGAAGATACGAGACACCACCGACATTGCAGACACGGACGCACTCACAGATACAGACACAGACAGCCTCTTCGACAGTGACTGAGCAGGTGGACGATGGTCAATCGATGACAAAAATCACCAATCAATCACCATCAAGGATGAAAGCTTGTTGCTTTCGGATCGACTCTCAAGAACATTTCTTCTGCCAAACGGTGGGGAAGCTAGTGAATCTGTGGCTCTTTTCTCAGGAAGAAAATTCAATCACTTGAATCTACGAGTGAATGAAAATTTGGAAATGATGTCAATGGATGGAAAATGGCTAAAGAGTTCAAACCTCGTGAAACTGGTTCGCTTTGCTATTCTAGGTGCTCCTCTGACCAAAAGACCAATTGGCTATAAGGAATTTCGCAAAGTCCTACGCAGTTTGCGAGTGCCAAAGCGTCTCATGAGGTCGAGCAGTGGAAATAATGAAGCAAAAAGGCTGCATGTGAAAAGCAAACCTGGGTCTCGGAGTTCCTGGAGTGACCGACTTTAGAAGATTGGAAACATTTTAGAATGTTATGACTCTAAGATACAACATTGTACTTTTTTTTTTTTTTTAATAAAGTTTAGCAAAATGGAAATAGACTTTGTGTTGTTTGTGTTCATGTTGAGTAAAATACTGCATTTCATAAACATGTGGACTCAGTCTTGTGTCATAGTTGTGTTTACTGAACAAATACATCTTGTGGAAAGGACAACTAAGGGTGTGTGTCAAGATAAATATTCACCAGATTGGTTTAATGTGCTTACTTCCTCTCACAGTGTTAAAAGGTTCATACACAGGTTTACAATTACTTGTCAAGGCATAAAATACATCCTTCTTGATAGAATGTCTGATGTGAGCAGAAAACCTTGGTGCCACCCATGTTAAAAGGTACATACATGTGTTGTCAATGACAAGTCAAAGCAGAAAAAAAAATACCATTCTTCTCGACATGATGGTTGATCCAAGAAAGTATCGACTGAAGATCATACATGGTAGGATGGAAAGATATCAGACAGACAAGGCTTCAGAAATTCATGTCAAACAAGTGGTCTTCAGCAAAATAAGCCGGGTGCACATAATACTGAATGCATACAACAATACACTCATGTTGATGAAGCTGTTTCCTCTTTAAATTCAACTGTTTACTTGTACATAAATGCATCGGTCTAACAATGCACTGCTTGCATTCCTTACCCATTCGTCATTTGTTGACAATGTTCTTGCAGGTGTTTTCATTCATCCAAATCGCGTGGGAAAGAAAAGCAACATGAGGTCATTCCTCGCAAGGAAACTTGATCTTTATCTTAAAATGTTCCGAAAAGGTTCAGATCTGGTGTCAGCTAAAAATAGTAACATGACGTCATGGTTCTAAAAATAGAAACTTGACCTTTTTCTTAAAATGGTCCTAAACCTCCAGATATGGTGTCAGCTAAACATAGTAACATGACGTCATTGTTCTAAAAATAGAAACTAGCCCTATTTCTTAAAATGGTCTGGAACGCCCAGATCTGATGTCAGCTAAAATAGTAACATGACGCCATGGTTCTAAAATAGAAACTTAACCTATTATCTTAAAAACGATCCAAACGTCCAGATTCTGATGTCGGTTAAAAATAGTAACATGACGTCATGGTTCTAAAAATAGAAAACTAGCCCTATTTCTTAAAATGATCTGGAACGCCCAGATCTGATGCTCGGCTAAAAATAGTAACATGACATCATGGTTCTAAAAATAGAAACTTAACCTATTATCTTAAAACGATCCGAAACGTCCAGATCTGATGTCAGCTAAAAATAGTAACATGATGTCATGGTTCTAAAAATAGAAACTTGACCTATTATCTTAAAACGATCCGAAACGTCCAGATCTGATGTCGGTTAAAAAAATAGTAACATGAAGGCGTCATGGTTCTAAAAAATAGAACGTCCAGATCTGATATCGACTAAAAAATAGTAACATGACGTCATGGTTCTAAAATGGAAACTAGCCTATTTCTTAAAATGGTCTGGAACGTCCAGATCTGATGTCGGTTAAAATAGTAACATGACGTCATGGTTCTAAAAATAGAAACTTGACCTATTTTCTTAAAAGGATCTGAAACGTTCGGATCTGATGTCGGCTAAAAATAGTAACATGACCTCATGGTTCTAAAAATAGAAACTTGACCTATTATCTTAAAACGATCCGAAACGTCCAGATCTGATGTCGGTTAAAAATAGTAACATGACGTCATGGTTCTAAAAATAGAACGTCCAGATCTGATGTCGGCTAAAAATAGTAACATGACGTCATGGTTCTAAAAATAGAAACTAGCCCTATTTCTTAAAATGGTCTGGAACGTCCAGATCTGATGTCGGTTAAAAATAGTAACATGACGTCATGGTTCTAAAAATAGAAACTTGACCTATTTTCTTAAAAGGATCTGAAACGTTCGGATCTGATGTCGGCTAAAAATAGCAACATGACCTCATGGTTCTAAAAATAGAAACTTGATCTATTTTCTTAAAACGATCCGAAACGTCCAGATCTGATGTCGGCTAAAAATAGTAACATGACCTCATGGTTCTAAAAATAGAAACTTGATCTATTTTCTTAAAACGATCCGAAACGTCCAGATCTGATGTCGGCTAAAAATAGTAACATGACGTCATGGTTCTAAAAATAGAAACTTAACCTATTATCTTAAAACGATCCGAAACGTCCAGATCTGATGTCGGTTAAAAATAGTAACATGACGTCATGGTTCTAAAAATGGAAACTAGCCCTATTTCTTAAAATGATCTGGAACGTTCAGATCTGGTGTCGGCTAAAAATAGGAACATGACGTCATGGTTCTAAAATAGAAACTAGACCTGTTTTTAAATGATCCTAAAACGTCCAGATCTGATGTTGGCTAAAAAATAGTAACATGACGTCATTGTTCTAAAATGGAAACTTGACCTTTTCTTAAAAGATCGCTAACGCTCAGATCTGGTGTCGGTTATAAATATACTGACGGGCAAAAGAAACTTGGCCTATGCATTTTGTGATGGAAACTAAAGGTAAAGGAAGCTGTGATAAATTTGATTACGTCTAACTAATCATCAACCATTTCTACAACAATTTGCACCAAAACTATGGTTGAGTGATTTTGTGGGCATATTTAAAATGGGTTTATTGAAGACTGGGTGAGAAATGAAAATTGCACCGCCATTACACCTACAATGTTTAAGCTGTTATAAATTAGTACCAACAAATAAAAATGAATTGATTTTCAGGATAAGACGCCCAAGATGTCCAGCAACATTTCATAAAATTAAAATTGTGAAAATTTAATTTTTGAAATGTTAAAATTAAATTTTATTTCAAAATTAAAAAACCCATGCAGTCGTATTCTTTGAGCGTTGACTAATTGTCAGTACTTTTCGTTTTTTCTGATAATACCTGTCTGCACTTTGAGATATGTGCAAATGAAAACAAACATATGATAAAATCAACTGGGAGGCCAAGTTTCTTTTGCCCGTCAGTATAGTAACAACTGTGAACAGCACATGTGACACATGTGTGCTTGAAATCGTAAAAGGGGCAACGACCTCAAAGCATTAAACACAAAGACTTTCTGTCAAGCCCAGTATTGCACTCACCCCATATGGTATATTCATTTGAAGAAACTTTGTTTTACATAAGAGTGTTGCTCCAAGGTTGTATTTCATTCCTCAAACTGCATTGTTTTGTGTGTGTGAATGTGTTTGGACATGGGAAAAAAAATATGATGTTTAGTTATACTTTTGATGCAACTGGAAATTTTGAAGTTACAATTCATCAAGACTTAATTTTGAATTATCAAGTGTGTGGCTCTTTATCGGACATTTTAACGAACTTCCTTGATGAAGTCCTAATTTATAGAGCAAGGACAGTTAATCCAAATTTTTGTTGTGGACTCATTAGGAGGGTGGACAACACGGAATTTTCGTTTGATAGGGTTGGTGAAACTCTATCCATTTCAAATCCTTCTTCGATCAATGTCCATTTATTAACAGTGGACGAAATGAAAGACTTGATAGAGAGATGTGCTGCTGCCCGAAGTTTGTTTTGGATAGAGAAATTTCGGAGGCAATATGGACATTTATAAAGGTGAGTCTAAAGTATGATTGTACATTTACCTATGTATTTGTATAAAGATGTTTGAGTTGTTTGGTTTTTTTTTCAGCTTCCAGATATTTAATGAGTGGTTACATATCTTTCATTGTCACAGTTACTTTTCACAGAAGAGGGTTCCTTGACTGTTTGAATTTAATAGTATATCATTTCTTGGATACCTGCACATGAACTGAGAAAATAGATTGATGTTTTACTGCACTGATTGTCGGAATTGATGTAGTGTTGCTTTCATATAAATTAAGAAAAACAATTCCTGCTTTGATGAATCATATAGATCTAGTGACATGTTTCTACTTTCTTTCGATCCTGTGGGGGTTTCAGGGGAGTGTCTTTGGGCACTGGTAAGAATAGTACCTCAGTAATCCCATGCTTGTCGTACAAGGCGACTAAAATGGGAATTCAACTCAAATGAAGCCGTTAGACCCCCTGGTCCAGTTCCAAACCGTGCTAGTTTGATAAGTAAAAGTCACAACAACAACAACAACAACAAAAAAAATGAATAGCAATGAATATTTAATAGAATTACATGGTTTATATAGATGCATAGTTTAATAATAACAATAATACTAATGAGGTTTTATTTGTCGTACATGTGCATTACACCGTGTGGGATAAGCATAGTTTGATGAAGTAAAGTCGAAGAATGAATAGCAATGAATATTTAAGAAAATATTACAGTTCATATACATGCACAGATGAATAATACCAATAATTGTAATAATGTTCCATTTGTAATCCTTTGATAATCAGCTGCCTCAATAGGGGTCTATGTTGATCAACGGTTTCACTATATTAATTGGGGTGGTGCTTCAGACTCTAGATCTTGTCCTGCACAACGCACAGATTAACAATTTCAATCATTGGAATAATGTTCCATTTTGTAATCCCTTGATAAGCAATTGTCTAAATAGGTGCATATTTATGTTGATGAATAGTGTCACTGTATCAACTGACTGGATTGGTGTTTCCGACTCTAGATCTTGTCCCAGCACAACACACAGATTAATAACATCAATAATTGCAATAATGGTCCATTTGTAATCCCTTGATACAATTGTCTAACTAGGTGCATATTTATGTTGATGAGTAGTACTGATGTATCCACTGACTGGATTGGTGCTTGAGATCTTGTCCTGCACAACACCTGAAATGACAGGATTTATTTTTTTTCAATATAGTATACAATAAACCTATCTTCTAAGCATTCGTTTTTCCATATTAACGTTTGTCAAAAGAAATATATGTGTATATATTTAGGTTCCTGTGGTAGTTGTGTAGTTGATTGACTTTTTGATCATTGATTGCCTATGACATGCTGCAGAATTAAATACACAGGATTTGTAGTTTATTCACGTAGAAAACAAACAAAATCTAAAGGAACACCATCCTATTTTGAAACAGTGTGTTCTTTGTAAGATAAAATAGAAGACATCTATCAGAAACAATATGACTTAGCAGAGATAATTATACACATATGCATGCATTCATTCTACCCTTTGTGACATACAGTGGAAACCTGATAAGTAATATTTCAAGAGATCAGTCAAAACTGTTAACTTATCTTGTACTTTACTTATCCAAGCTTGCAGATGACAAACACATGCATGTATAGGTACTTGTATACTGCTTATTTAGTTGCCCAGTCTATTTTGTTAAGTCACTTTCTTCTTGAGACTACAGGAAGATATTTACCTGGACCAAAGAATAATGTTTACTTATCAGACTTCTTTAGTTAAGAAGTCATTACTTAGGAGGTTTCCACTGTCAATCACATTATGATATTGAGGAATTGTCACCTATAACATCACGAAGGGCAAACTGAAAAGTTGAAGGAGATTTAAAGTAGAAATAAGAAGGACAACATTTTATTTATTTACAGTTTACATCTCAAAAGCGTTCCTCAAAAGTTGATATCATTTCAAAACATTTAATAATTCTTAATGTATTACTCACCTATTTCAATGTCTGTGATGATTCTCGGACAGCCTCTGTGTCTTCATCGTAGCTTTCCTCTTGGGTACAGAAGAAATTGAATTTTATTGTATGTCCTATTTTTTTTAATCTTCCTTGCCCCATGAACATTAGAGTGCGTGGATGTCTCCAGTGTCTCTGTATACTGGCCATTGAGGAGAATGTCGTAGCTTGTGTCCTCCCCTTTCTTCATAGCAGGTGTCAGAATCAACTTCCAAAGGCTATCTTCTTCAATTGTAACCTTAATCGTGGATTCAATTCGAAGCAGACGGTAGGTAGGAAGTTCACTAACCTTACATCTAATATACCGTTTCTGATGCATCCTATCTTCATCGAACTTATTCATAAGTTCTTGATGGGACAAGGTGACTACTCAGGTTTGTAGGCCTCCTTGTCACAATAGTTCAGGACTTCAGTGGATGCCCAGCTTAGGTATTTGGCCATTCTGATAGACGATGATGTCAGTAAGCTAGAAGGTAGATGAAGACTGGCAGGAGAAAGACTCACAGAGGCTGTTTGAGAATCACCAACACAAATCAGAGTGGGATTGAAGTTTATATATCAGTTGCCCATGTTGACACAAGTCCATTGTGTTCCCAAAAACAATAGTTACCCCCACCCACTTTTTTGTTAAAAATGATGACACAGATGTTTCCACTTAGAAACACACCCTTCCATCCAAAACCCATCATGAGAACAAATAGGCGACGCCTTACAACTAGGCCACACCTATCCACTCAAGTTTCCTTCTTTAAAAGCTTTTAAGAGGAAGTAAAAAAAAAAAAGGTTTTATGAATAAACAATGATGTTGGCATATATGCACCTCTTTGTTCCTTCAGTTCAAAACACACCCACGTCTGTTGACCCAGGTGGATTGAATTACCATCTTCTATACACTGTACCATGACTCACGGGCTCTGGAATGTCGTGAACAAACACACACCCGTCACGAGGATGACCCCGTTGACATAGGTGAAAGTCATTAACCTACTCTGTTTACACAGGTGAGAGTCATAGCTTAGATCAAAGAAAGTATGACGTCATGAATGACTCACGGGTTCTGGAATGTGTGACGTCATCTGTCACGTGATCAGTTTTAGCCACTCATGATGTGGGTGGGTATTAAGGTCAAGGTCAAGGTCATTGATCACGTGATAGAATGTAGGTCATACCTCTCTGGGAGGTATTCTACTTCTTAATATTTCCCTACTTATGTTATAATTGTTTTAATGGTAATAAAATGATAAAAAAGATGTACTGGTATAATTGGAAAAATACCGCCATATAGCTGGAATATTGCCGAGTGCGGCGTAATACTAAACTCGCTCACTTAGATATATTGAGCTGACATCACATATAATTAGATAAGTAAACTTATAATACAGGGAATGGTATACGTAGATCTAGGTGTAGAACTGAAAAGAATGAACATGGTATAAGCATGTCTAATACACGTGCATGTTTTGAGCTCAATAGGTAAATTACTTACCTGATGAAGTTTTACGTCCAGCAGAACGTATATTGCCTACTACTGACAGGGTTTTGAAAAATCACCTATTTGCCACTAACACAATCTCTCTCATGAGTAGACTCATGAAGCTCGATGAGGACTTTTAAAGTAACGTGAATATGTTTTCAGATTTATTCACTTCTCCAGGCCTACATGTTGATGCTTGACACTGAGGAGGAGCAATTAGTGCCCATAATGCGATGAGAAGACCCTTAAGCCCATACAAGCCCACTGTTGGGTACTCACATTCAATCTGCTCATTTCCACCTTTCACGGTCCCCTTTGATGTCGGCAATGTAAACAAATAAAACAATGGCGACCGGATCACGTCCACGCGAGACTACCTAAATCATTATAAAAACACACAGCTGACATTTTATGTGTATAGTGTATGTTTATTTTGTTGTATAACGCGGAAAGATATTGTCAAACTGTAATGTTAGATTTAGATTAAAAAACAACAACAAAGTGTTTTTCCCGTGAGCCTTTGCGAGTCGCGATTTTCAAAGCCGCCTCAGTTACCCTCAAAGCACTGAAAGAGAGAATTCGCTACCTGGAAAAGAAAGATGGAAATGGCTGCGAAAACTCTCGCAGTACCACGACCCTGTCAGGTAAGACCAATTTGTTTTGTTGTCAAATAACGTTTTATGAATTATTTACTTTACGTACAGAAAATCCGGATTGGTAAACAAGCTAATCTATCGAATTACAGCCAGTGGCCATAGGTATTCGCCACTATGCATTATTCGACTTACATGTTAATTTGGTGCAGCTAGAAATATGTCTTGAATTTATTTGATATCCGTTTGATATTGTTCATATTTTGCACATGGGTTCTGAATCATCTCAGCTTCAAAGACATAATTTCCGTTTTATTTTCAATTCAATGTGTGTCATGGTTATGGCAATTTTAACATGGCGGTCTATGGGAAAGAATACGCAATGTTGTATATATGTTGTGCTCATGTAACTACAATGCGGAAAATTATGTATCTGTGACCAAGATTATTTCCTAACAGCCTGCATAATTTGACAACCAAATATGGAAAACTGAATTAATGAAAATTACATAGCTACACTAAAATAGCATGCAAGTCTATGAGAATTTTGCCGACTGACGTATATTTAAGTCCCCTGACTGTATAAACAGTTTTGCACGAACTATTTTCAAAGGTTGGTGAAGTAAAATAAGTGTCTATCTAAAAATATACTACAATTTTGAAAAATATAGCAAATAGATTGTATATTAATTGATTTGTTTTATTCATTTAGGCTGTTGTGAGGAAACGTGTCACGACCACTCCTGGAAGAAAAGATCACCCTCTCTTTATGGTACTATGAAACATAGACGTAATTTCACTTTGAATATTTTATTAGTATGCTTCCCTAGATACATTTTCACAAAATGAACCATACTCAAGTTACATTTGCAAATGGATTTGAATAACCGGTAACTTAATCATGATTTCAAATTGGACCAAATAAACTTCACACCTGTGTGAAATGGCAGTAAAACTGACCCCTTGATTTTACAATACCGTAATTACTCCAAGGTTATGTCACATGAGATAACTGAACTTCATTCATCAGGATGTTTATGTCAGGCCGTTCACTTACTCATTGCATAACCTTAAAGTGATAAATCTGTAGTTTGCTTGTTGGTATAAATGTCGCTGCAATTGTTTGGGGGTTTGTTAAACCTCAAATGAATGAATGGAGAAATGCAAAGAAAAGTAACGTGTTATTGTTTATTTTTTTTCAGCTGATGATGAGTCTGCAGACTCAGTATAACGAATGACCAAGGATGGTCAGCTGAAACATGTGTGAAGGTAATTTTGACCTATCTGTAGTGACTTTCATTATAAGTAGTAAATTATTTCCAATTAATAGAGTAGAGATTGTTTATGGATGTCAACTCCTTTATTATGTGAAAACATAAGCTCCAGAGTGAATGCTTACCCCTTCGTCAGGTGTAAGCAGCACCCGAAACATTGTGCTTTCACATAATAAAGACCTTGACATCCGGAAACATCGTGTCTTGTAATATTCACTTCTAAATACACCTCAAAGACGTAATGGTGTAAAACATGCAGTCACTACCGGGTGAATATACTTGGTGCCTTCAACAATACAACTGCCTGACTGAGTTTGGTTTACGCCGCTTTAGCAATATTCCAGCAACATCGCGGCGGTGGACACCACAACGTTGATGAAAATCTATTACTAGTACCATTATTACTACATAGAAAAATGCAATAAATGTTCAGATATTATATAAACATATTACTAACTCTGGTCTGGGAAGCATGTAACTCCAGAGCAAAAGTTTGTATAGATTCTGTGTCCTCTTTAGAAAATAAGATATTACATTCCGTCAATGAAGTGTGATGAATTGCATAATTTGAGTTTTGAGAAAACTAGTGCAAAGTGTGATTGTTCAATTTGGTTCTCTTTTATTCAAACTTACTTGTGGATTACTCATTTTAAATCATCCTTGGCATTGTCAGTTTCTTGTTGATTGATGTTTGTGTAATTCATAAAATAACCTAGTAATTCGTTATAACCTGCCATTTTCAGAAACTTGCACAACGCCCAAACAGACTTTGCATCTATTGATTGGCCAGATAGACGATAGAAAAGGTAGCGACAACACTCACCATAGACATGACATCACCAGTCGTGAGTGACGAAGATGACGTCAATTAGTTGCATTCCGTCCCCTTTGTCTGTGAGTCCAGCAAGATTATGGCATACACGACGACACTGGACTTGGAAAGAATCTACACCTCCACTGCTCGTCAAGGCCAACAGGAGGAAGAGGATGAGGCATCCAACCAAAGTAACAGGATCTCCGCTCAGGGATGCCCCTTACAGGGCCCACTGACCAGCTCTTGCAATTTAATTGAATTTATTTTCAATTTCATAATGTAATTTTTATTTTATTTTTGTATTGTAAGCTGTATGTTGTTATTGTATATCATAGTGGATGTTTGGCGATAGTTGTGACATAGAGTGTGTGGCTGAATGCCAAGGCGTGCAAATATTGTCCGATGCAGCTATGTTTTATTACTGTGTTAAGTTGTATGTTATTGTTATTTTTTCATCATTAGCATGATTTTAGAAATAAATTTCTGTATCTAACATGCTATTTCAAGATAATAAGTGAATGAAAGTTTAACTGATGAAAAATTACAACTTTGTTATAAATGATATATGATTTCTAAAACTGGATTGAGCTATGCCAACATGTTTTGCCCTGTTCTTTAGTGCTTATATTACTAGTTATAAGTGTATGATCTTTATTTGCCTTAAATGCTAATCCATACCATGTTGAGAAAATAAAACAATGAATCTTATTATATATTCTGTTTTTCTTTTTAGTAAATGTCATGATAATAACAAATTGCTTATATTGTTTTTAACAAGAGTTTATGATATAAATAAAGAAGAATGTTTACATTTAGCTCTTTGAAACGCATATGAAAACCTGTGAACCTGAAATTGAAACCGGTAACTGAAACTATCAAACCTTGTCGGATTGTTGGTAACTGAAACCATGCGCGAAACTATGTCGGATTGTTGGGAACTGAAACTATGCGGAAACTATGTCGGATTGTTGATAACTGAAACTATGCAGAAACCTGTTGGAGTCTTAATAACTGAAACCTTGCGGAAACCTGATGGATTCAAAGTTAACTGAAACTCAACGGAAACTTCTTGGAGTGTGGGTAACGGATACCTTGCGGAATCCTGTTGGAGTGTGGGTAACGGAAACCTTGCGGAAACCCTTAGAAAGTGGGTAATTGTAAGTTTCCGTTATTGCGGAAACTGAATGTAAAAGAACGGAAACTCACTGGATTCTAGGTGGAAACTTAAGTTTCAGTCCACTTTCTACCAGGTTTCCGCATTGCGGAAACCGAGTTATTTTTGCTGTGTGTTGTTTTTTCTGTTTACATTCTGCCTTACATTAGTCTAATTATCGTTAGAAAGTAATGAATTTGGCCTTACGATATAAATGCAGTTCTCTCTACCAGCGTATAATAACGTACACTTTTGTCATTCAACTAGAATAGTTCAGGACATGACCTTTACACACGGAGAAATGAATTGTGTTTATACTTGATTACCCTGTTTCAATTGCAATAATTTCAGTTTAAGTAAGCATAACTGCAGATTCTGTTATTACCTTAAACATGATTACGAACAGCATGTTTACTCACGCAGAGTGAAGGATGCTCTGTATATTCACAATATGTAGAAATAGTAAAGATCAATGTGTTTACTTGCAAAAACTCATAAAGAAAGGAAGGAGGGGGTCTTGCGATAATCTAGAATTCTCACCTGGTGAGTTGTAGTAGACGTAACCCGGTCCATTGACAAGTAGCCAGGATCGAGGGTGTGCCAGAGGACAGATGCAGTCCTGGGTGCCCTGGTTGAAGAACACATTACTGATGGCAACACGGTTACAACAAGAGAGGCACTTCAGCAGACTTGTCACAGTGCAACGCTGTCTTATTCCGACGTTGACCTTCTTCCCCTGATACGCGCTGTCTGAGGATTGAAATTCATGCACATAGCATTCAGTGTCAGCTAGACCCTGCCCGGATGCTATAAACATACAGACGGCAGCTGCCCACACTGTCCAGTAGCGGTCAAACATGTCTGTAGGAAGTTTCAGCTGACACGTCGACAGGACCTCACTCCGGCTACATGCAGTGGCGTTTCTGTATATTGCTGTCAAACATAGGTAGTAAGTATCCTCGCTAGGGGAAACATGTATGTTCTGATTTGACAGCCAGATTCAGTCTCCTACCCGGCTGTCAATCACAGTCACTAAGTATCCTCGCTTGGGGAAACATGTATGTTCTGATTGGACAGACAGATTCAGTCTCCCGCCCGGCTGTCAATCACAGGCAGTAAGTATCCTCGCTAGGGAAAACAGGTATGTTCTGATTGGACAGACACCTGGCTTGAGTCTCCCTAAACAGTATGTTCTGATTGGACCAGATTGAGTCTCCTAATCCAGCTCCTAGTAGGACAGGCACATAATTATCTTGTTTGTGAACATCGATTCACTGTTCTGGGATTTTTTCATTGATGACTGAAGTTGGTCTATTCATTTCGTCGCATTCCTTGATGTGCATTCCCCTGTCGCGTTCATTTCCTTTGATGTGCATTCCTGTGACGTTCATTTCTTGTCGTGCATTCCCTGTGACGTTCATTTCTTGATGTCGCATTCCCCCTGTGACGTTCATTTCTTGATGTGCATTCCCTGTGACGTTCATTTCTTTCCTGTGACGTTCATTTCTTGTCGTGCATTCCCTGTGACGTTTATTTCTTGTCGCATTCCCCTGTGACGTTCATTTCTTGTCGTGCATTCCCGTGACGTTCATTTCTTTGTCGTGCATTCCTGTCGCGTTCATTTCTTTGTCGTGCATTCCCTGTGACGTTCATTTCTTTGTCGTGCATTCCCCTGTGACGTTCATTTCATTTCTTGCATTCCCTGTGACGTGCCGCATTTCTTGTCGTGCATTCCCTGTCGCGTTCATTTCTTGTCGTGCATTCCCCAGACGTTCATTTCTTTGTTCCTGTGACGTTCATTCTTGTCGCATTCCCTGTCGCGTTCATTTCTTTGTCGTGCATTCCCTGTGACGTTCATTTCTTGTCGTGCATTCCTGTGACGTTCATTTCTTGTCGTGCATTCCCTGTGACGTTCATTTCTTGTCGTGCATTCCTGTGACGTTCCCTGTCGTTCATTTCTTGTCGTGCATTCCCCTGTGACGTTCATTTCTTGTCGTGCATTCCCTGTCGCGTTCATTCGTGACTAACAGTTTCAGAAATTCCAACGCCGCAAATAAATATTCATTTGTGGTTCATACATCTTTGATCAAGTATCAAACAACTATATAATGGACCATTGCGCGAACAACTGTTCAGCGATCATGCAATATAGATAACGGCTACTCAAGAGAACCTAACGAATGAACCTTGCCAATATGTTTGCAATGTTTAGTTTCTTAAAAAGAGATGTTGTCTTTATCCCATTGAGATACATTGTGGGTCTTTTCTCATCTGTGACGTTAGTTTCATTTATTTATCTTTGTCATGTTTTGAACTGTAACGTATCTTCCATTTGTGTAAAGAACACAATGACATGCACTGTCAAGCACTACATTTTCTGGTTTATGAATCACTAGAGGCCAAAGCTACCGCGTCAGTTACACAAGATTGTATCACTTTGAAGTACTTTTTGTGTGAATTGTTTCTCAAGGGTGAAATACTGCTGGAAGTTACCAAGCGTGAGATTAGCTGAAATCGACTGAAGAATGTTTCCAAACATTAAAGTAATGTGACTTGACCGGATGCATTTACACCTTTCCAACTGATGAGGGGATGGACATATATAAATGCGGCTCTGAATGCGGCATATATAAGAGTGGCATTGTCTGTGGCAGACATAAACGTGTCTCTGAATGTGGCATATATCAGAGAGGCATTGTGTGTTGCATCCATAAACGTGTCTGTGTAATATACTTTTTTTGTACTGTTTTAACCATTACATATAAAGGATTTGTGGCTAGTTTTAAGCGGGGCACCCGTGAAGAGCCACCGTGTATCGAAAAGGTTTCATTGTAGCCTTCACCATTATCTGAATTAAAATTAACAGCTTTTCTTTCTTGCTGTTTTGGTATTTTTGGAATTACGGTTCATAGTTTGACGAGGAAGATTGTTTTGCTAAAGTTTCGCCAAGTTTATTAGCAATATTGGTTGTATTAGTTGATAACTGGTTTCCATCTTTAAAATGGTGAATGCTAGATTTGGAGCCCTTAGCTTTTGATTTTTCGGATCATATTCCAGACTTAAGACATTGGCGTACGCGACCTATTGTTTCATACATGGTTTTGTTTTTACTTTGTTTAAAAGTACGCCGTGCTTTAGCATTTAAAATATTAAATTTATTAAAATTATGCACAATGGGGTGTCGACGGAAATAGTGTTTTTGCGTTTTCCGTTCCTTTCTAGCTTGTTTGCTTTTATTATTGAACCATGGTTTGCGAATATGTATGAGCTTTCAGAGGACTTTGTTATACACTCGTCAGCAGTATGATATTCATTTCATCAGAAAAAACCGTTGAATAGCATCAGGAACATTATTAAACAATATTCAACACACAACGTTTCATATAAAGGTAATTTAGCCTTTTAAAGCTCAATCTTGATGATGGACGAAGATCAGATGATTTCACGGGTTTTAGTATTGCTGGGAAATGGTCATTTCCACAGAGGTCGTCATGGGCTGACCGTTCAAATTCATTTAAAAGGTTTGAATCTGAAACTGATAAATCAAGGGCTGAATATGTTCCTGTGCCAGTGTGTAGATATGTCTTGGACCCATCATTATCAATGCAAAAATCATTATCTGAACAGAACTCTTTCAGTAGCTTACCTTAAGTATTAGTAGTTATACAACCCCAAAGTGGGCTGTGGCCATTTCAACCGCCCTCAAAAAATACAGGGCTTCGGGAGTTGGTCATATAGATTTTGAAGTTCAGTCTTCTGACGAGTTGAAGACGGCGAGATATACAAGGAGCATAATGTGACTGAACATGTAGAGTAAGTCAAACAGCAACAGCCTGGAGATTAGTTTTAAGTGAAATAGGGCTATGGATAACGGTCTGGTTGATAAGGATCGAAGATTCTCCAGGAGCCCTATCACCTGGGGGTGAAAAGTACTGATATGCATTGAAATGACGTTGTTCAAAAGGATCTGTCTGTTTTATATATGTCTCCTGCGGAAAGATGGCTGACAGACTAAAATCCTGGACTAAGAGCTGCAATTCATTCAAATTAGTCCTTAGTCCTCTGCAATTCCACTCCATGACATTATTTGGATAACCTATCTTTTGGGGGGATTTATTGGGGACCTACCCACACTTTTTTTTTGGGTGCCGTTGAACGGGCGTTTTCAGACACGTCCATCTCTTTAAGTGATCCAAGTTTGTTGACCAATTGAATTTTATTTTCTGACACTTTTGGGGCTCTTCCACTTAGCTTTTTCGAGGAATCGGGCTTTTTACTTTGGGTTTTAGTGATACCTTGTTGATACCTTGTTGACGGCTGAGAAGAAGTTTCATGATCAGGGGATGTGTCTAATTGTATTTGAGATGTATCTGGCAGTGGTTCTCCTGTTTGAGCTGATGTAGTAGGTGAAATAAGGTTAGCAGAATCCGTTTTCACCCAAGTCAAGTTTGTCTGACAGCTTGCACATACTGTAACTCCTCTAGATGTTGTTTCAGGCGTTCTTCTGGCAATGGAAAACTAACTTTCTGTTTGTTCTGAGCTTAGGACTTGTCTTTTTGCATCTGCAAAGCTGATGTTTTGTGTGAACTTTATTCTATGAATTGCCATTTGCTGTTTCCAAACAGGACATTGCTTAGAATAAGATGGGTGATTCCCTGAGCAGTTTGTGCATTTTTGACAGTACTGTCACAATCTTCTGTTGTGTGTGTCTTTTCACCACAGTGAGCACACACAACAGACAATGTGCAAGCATTTACACCATGGCCGAACTGTTGGCGTTTGAAGCACCTGAAAGGATTCGAAATGTATCTGTCAACATTTAGATTACAATTACCTGCTTTAAGTGATCAGAAGGGAAAGAAAAGGAAAACAGATAAGTGTTGGTTATGAAGGTTTCTTTATTTTTACGAGTTGAAAAACGTATCACATAGAGAACACCCTGATCTCTCATCTCACAGATAATATCTAATTCCAACATGTCAGCGAGTAATCGATCAAGGTCCCTTACGATTCCCTTACTCGTGTTGAGTGTTTTGTGAGCCGTGATGGTGACCGGAATGCCGAATGTTCAACAGATTGGTTGATTGTCGCTTTTTGGCACACTCAATCAACAGTGCACCAGAACGCAATCTTTTAATATTCTGATCATAGAGAGCTTGAAGATGAGACTGCAGGAGTGTTGAAGAAGGCCGAATAGCATCCTCTTGTGGGTAGAATAGGTCTACAGCACCCCATTGCTGGTCGTAACAGGCGACCAAACTGCAGAATCTGTTTGCTATGGGTTGCACACCCGTGTCGGTGGAGGACGGGACGCTATTAGTTGACTGTACTGGTTCGCGGAATAGCATTCCCCCTTCTTTCAATCGGCTCGTTATGCCGATCCCTATGCATTCTATTTGGTTTTGCACGTTTTTAAGTATTTGCTATTGAGTCTTGACCAAATAGGATATTGACTTTCAATAGTTATTGATTATACATAAATCAAAATGTAATTACCTGGAGTCTTAATGCCGAGAAGGTGGCTCATGGGTCAACCTAGTGGATATATTGATCTTGAATTAATACTTCTACCCCAGTACCCTGCTAGTTGGAGGGTTGTCATCTGGACCTCCTCAGCACCCAACATCGCTTACTCATCTCCTTAACATGGGTGACATCGAGCTCCTTGCCAAAGCAGGTACCAGCTTGAAAGAACAAGTATGGACGTCCTCGAGGCCTGTTCTAACGACATTGGCATGACATTCGGACTCGACAAATGTAATGCTCTCTATTTGAAACGTAGCAAGGTAATTCATGATGGATGGGCCAAGTTACAGTGGAAGGAGATTAGGCCTACACCTGTCTTGGAATGCAAGTCGAGACAAGCAGGAGAATGCCCAGATTCGGGACAAACTTCAGCCGGAGTATAAAGCTCATTTAGAAAATCTGGAGTTCAGTGCTAAATGCTCGAAACAAGGTCAAATTCACCAATACTATTGCTGTGCCAGTCCTTTCTTATTCCTTTAGCCTGGTTGATTGGACAAAACAAGAGTCTTACCAGAAGGATCATGTCTGATAACAGAGCCCTTTTTTAATCGTTCCTCTCCTTATCGTTTATATGTGCCAATCAATTCGGGTGTTTGATTATTGTGGAAGATCTTCATGACAGAATTGGATTGTGTACTTTTGCAGATATTTATTTGTCGAATGATCCTCTTGTGGTGCATGTCAAGACGCATGATGAAAGCAAGCAATTCCACAGCCATTTTAGGCTTGACAAGGTTGTTGGACAGAATCTGTAATTTCAGGTAGATTTTGTTGAAGGCAATGTACTGCTGGACGGTGCAGCGATTGGAGTAAACCAGGTGAAGTCCTTCATCAAGTCTGCCCAGAGTCGGTCATTTGCGGAGAAGCCCTCTGAGAAGCCATTACATCATGATGCAGTGTGTGGAACACAATATCAACCCAACCGACTCCTTCCCCTGGATACAGAAAAGTCACTTCCCCACGAGCAATCACTAAAATGTGATTCTTAGAGAAAATATTTCCATGAAATGTCGATTGTGCTATGAATTTAGACTGTCCAACGCCTTGTCAGTGGATGCCCTTACTTTGCGCAACAGCGTATCTTAAACGACATCATGCCATGGCTCGTTGTTTCTGTAACCGTCTCTGCCATGCCCTTGGCTTTGACTCCGAAGTCCATCCATGAAGCCCCTAAACATGGAAAATGATGTTTTCAAATTTATTTGGAATAGGCACATATACAGCCTCAGAAGAATTCCTGCCGACAAACCTGATCTTGTCCTTTTTTGATGAAGCTAATGAGTTCATTCATATCATTGAATTATGTCCCTTTTGACAGCAACATGATTGGCAAGATTCAGGAAAAGTATCTTAAATATACCTCGCCTTTGGAATGTCTTGCTTGCATCCCAAGTTTACTGTCGTCAGACTCCCCATTGTTCTCGGTGCCTTTGGTTTGGTACCTCTTGATCTCTTGGCGCAGATCATGCAGGCACAACCCTTCTGACATTCTGGGTAATGCAGTGTTGGAGACTCTACATATACTCCGGAAGGTTCTTAGTGGGTTTGTCTAGGCAGCGTTTCCTGGGAGAAGTCCCATTGACAGTCTGGGCTGCGTGTACAGGGGGGCAAGGGTTAACTGATGTCTACATTTTAGACGCAAAATGAGTCACCTGAATTATTCAGGTTTCAGAGAATTCGTGTTATTTAAATTTTTACTTGTCTTGTAGCATGGATAATATCTACGTAAATCACAGCACATCATGCAGAATGATATGTGTTAATTTGATACATTACAGAGTTGTAACTTCAGAAGTTTTAGCTAAACTTAATTACCATATTTCAACGTACACTCTAGACTGTTTTTGATCTATGATCGCTTTGTGGAACGGGGTCTCACCACGATGCTTAAAGACACGATTTCCACGCCACCCTGTGACGTAATTTATAATTATTACGAGATGCACCAGCAAAATAATGCCATCCGCCAAACAACACCATTCCTCTCAGTGATCTATGATCGTTACATGCCATTCAATAAAACCAGTGTTCCCGCAGTGAATATACCTCCACACTGACAGTAAACACTGTAATACCAGCGTATTGTAATTATACAGTGATGTTGTTCAGAAACTAACAGACAGACAGACAGACATTTTATTTCAATAACGTAGATCATTTGCCCATAATACAAACAAAAGTAATACATACATGCTGAATAAAAGGTGAGGATTGAAATTCGAGAATATATTTTTGTTTACTTCTTAGTTTTTATGGAGTGGGAGGAATGCACTTAATGTTATTGAATAATTAATGCTGTTATAGGTAATTAAATGCACAAAGGTTTTAATTGTTGGAGGCGGAGTCTAATGGGATGGGAAAAACGTCTTTATTATTTCAGAATATTTATCACAGATAACAAGGACATGGCGCTCGTCCTAATATTATTAGCTTATTTGGGGTCATTATGGTTACAAATGCTATTTGGCTTACTTAGCTTTTATCCTTTTGTTTCAACTTCCGTTTATGTGAGTAATGAGGGTCACAAGTCAGGGAATATAAATAAAAAAGTTAACACTTCAACATTTCAAATCTGTGTCAGTTTACGGGATTATCAGTAACCTGCTTACTAAACAGCAAAGCAATCCACCATTAAGCCTCACACAAATCTCACAAATAAGGTATCATTTCAAATAAAACATCATGATAAAAACATCACTTACCCTGATGGTGGAAAATTCAGAATGGCGCTCAAATTCTACTTCAAGCAGACGTGGCTTGTTCATTGGTTCATGGGTAGGTCATCAGCCAATGGCACGCCTCGCTTTCATGCTTCCGCCATGTGTGTAACTAATTAGTATGTATACATCATACACCCAGGTATTGTTTGTCCCACGGCCCCTAGTATGGTGGCCTAGCTTCCGTGGCTAGCGATCTCTTGCCATTTGTCTTTCTCGTATCGTTCATTGTTAGTGTATTACTTAGTGTAATTCTCCTTGATGTAGTAACTGTTTTAACAAATATGTGATCATCTAGTAATTTGACGGTCCTTCGTTGACAGGTTTTATAAATTTTAAGCATTTATCATGAATTTAGAACTAGTTTAAGGCATGATATGGCTGACATATTGCCAATGTGACTTTAACTATTCACTCACCCACTCACTCACTCAGTTATACTGTCATACAAAGAGCAACTGACGTTGATAATGAAGCAGCAGTAAAATAAGCAATCTTTCGTGTTGCCAACAGTCAAATCTCTATTCGTCTGCAGATGAAGCGACCGAGAATCCGCTCTATTCTGATTAGATCATTCCGGCATTAGAATTTCATCTCAAGTAGTTAATGACAAAACAGATATGTGCACGTGATATGTTCAGATGTGTATACATAACTTACAGTTCATAGTGATTCAAATGTTTCAATCACAAGGGATAACTATTTAAAATCATCCTCTGCGAAGGCTCTTTTTAATAGTATTAGTTCTTATTTAACAATTGTATTTATAAAAAGAAATAGAATAAATGGCTAAATTTTAATGTTAATATGTATAATATATATATATATATATATATATATATAATGTATATAGATAAAGATATACTGAACCGCAAAAGAAACGCAAGTCAAAATCCAGATTCATAAAAAACTTTACTTTTGACAGTTAATGCATGAACACAGGTACATAATAACAATCAACACTTATCGCATGATGATCGGGACATGTCAGTCAATGCATGGAAACATTGTTGGTTTACTTTGTATTGAAGACAAATCGAAATTGATCCAACAAGTCAGTAGCGCGAATGTCCACCTCGTGCATTCACTACAGCTGTGCACCGCCTGAGCATGGAGTGAATCCGACAAAGGCCCTGGGGATTGCTGCACATGTCCGGATGATGGCTGTCTGGAGTTTTGCTGCAGTTGTCGGACGTGGTCGGACTTCATTCAATCGTCTCTGTAGCTCGTCCCAAAAATGTTCGAGCGGGTTTAAATCGGGATTGACAGCAGGCCATGGCAGTAGTCGGATGTTGTGCTGCTGGAAAACTGCCTGAGTGATTCTAGCAGTGTTGGGCCTGGCATTGTCTTGCTGGAAAATGTGTTGCTGGTGTCGGCCGAAAAAATGTACAACCTGTCGTCGGAGGCTCTGATCGATACAACGTTGGGCAGTGACTCCATTTCCCCGACCTGGCCCAACATTCTGGATACTGGCATCAGAGTTTATTATAACTGTGTCTGGTTACAATTTATCCTTGAAACATGAACATGATATCCTTCAAACGTTGACATAGACTGGTGAACGCTCGTACAGCGAATCAGGCTGAGAACGGTTTACAACTGATGAGCGTCGATAAAAACTGATGAGCTCTGATGAGGTTAAAAAACTACAATATAAGCACAAACAATTCCATAATCTTTGCTCATTAATGCACTTTAAACTTATTTACTTTTGGCATTAATAAACTCTACAATGCATATTGAAATTGCACAAGGACATATGGATGACTGAACACTTGAACAACATTTCGTTGAACTGTTATCAAAATTGTTTACCAATATTACCAAATGATAGTAATGCAAAAAAGTTAGAAATGCTATGAGTTGAAAGTAGCTTACATTTGTTTCTTGACATGCAGTGGTTCGCAGACAGTGAAGCAACCTTCCAGCATGGTGGTCAGGTACAGACTGATGTGGATGCTTTTGAGAAGTCATGTGATAAACAAATGCTAGACATGAGGCTAATTTAAATACGCTATGTATCTTAGTTACAAAAGTTTAGTTGGCGTTTGAACCTGCAACCTTTGGATCACAAATCCACAGCCTTAACCAAAGAGTTGAAATACAGTATTTGAATGTGAAATTTTAGTAAACTTAAGTTTAAACTTTAAACTGACTGCCTGACTGAGTTTGGTTTTACGCCGCTTTTAGCAATATTCCAGCAACATCACGGCGGGGGACACCAGAAATGGGCTTCACACTTTGTGCCCATGTGGGGATTCGAACCCGGGTCTTCGGCGTGACGAGCCAACGCTTTAACCATTAGGCTACCCCACCGCCTCTTAAACTTTAAACACTGTTAGCACATTTTATGGAATAATGAAACATCCAATCTTGCGTTTACAATAGGTGTGTGTATATATATATATATATATATATATATGTGTGTGTGTGTGTGTGTGTGTGTGTATATATATATATATATATATATATATATATATTTATTTATATAAAGAAAGTGATGGGAATACCGAGCGTACAGTAGTACATATATGAGAAGAAGTTTCTGAAATAATCACACGACACGGATCTTCTCCAACATGTTTAACTTTTATCTTCAGGGAGAAGTGATTACAGTTAAAAAGATTTTGTTTGTATACAACTGCATTGTGACGTCATGACAAAGTCATTATCATTCAAAGAATATTCTAGTCCATCACCGATTTATTCGGAACCTATATGTATATTCTAGAGATATGTTACCATTTCCTACAATCGCTAGTAGCTGAAGTGATGGTGGGGAACCGTGCAGGAGGCAGAAGCATTGTAAGTCCCCACGGTCCCAAGTAACTCCTGGCCTAACTTTGGTTGCTAGCCACCTCTAGCCCCTTCATATACAGTGTTCGACAATTGATAGTTATGTTTTTTACATGCTCACAAACTAGTTGTAAGAATATGTGATACTCTAGTTGTTTCTGTCCTTCTGATTCTTTATGTGGAGGGATCTGGAACATGTATGTAAAAGATTGTTCTCTTTATTTCTTAGACACACTTCACGCAGATGCTTGATAGCTCATATCCATCACTACAGGTGGATTCAGGTTACAATATGTCATCTCGGGACCATCAACAAACAGAAACTAAATGAGTACAGCTGCTTGATAGCTCATATCCATCACTACAGATGGAATCAGGTTACAAGACAACTGCTACATGGATAGAAAGTGAGATAGCGATAGAAACAAAAGTGCGGGTACATCCCTGGTTCACTACAACACGTGTAGCGGATGTCCACAGACATACCTTGTTTCCCATGATTCCTCTATGAATCCAAGCGCGTCAGTGACACACCATAGATACGCCAATGATCACCGGTAGGTGTGATAACAATGTCTCCAGAAGTGACGACATCCCCTCATGGGTCGGTTGGGCAGTCTAGTGGGTAAAGCGTTAGCTCGTCAAGCCGAAGACCCGGGTTCGATTCCCCACATGGGTGCAATGTGTGAAGCCCACTTTTATGATGTCCCCCGCCGTGATTGCCGGAATATTGCTGAAAGCGGCGTGACACCTTACTTATTCACTCACCCGCCATTTCTTCACAGCTGCAGATCTGAGGGGGAGTGTTTCTACATGTACACCGTTGCTTCACAAGTTGCCACATTGACTTATGTGTGATTTGACTTGCTTCTACAGACAGACAATTGCATCGCCGGCACACATGTTAGTGCGATTGTTTCCTCTGGTAAAACCATTGCTTAATTTGTATATTGTAATTTGTTAAGCTACTAAAGGCAAACCGTAGCTCTATCTGTATTTTTGTGAACTCGTAAATATCTATAGGTAAACCATTCCATTGCAGGCAGGCGCATGTCTCAGTGAACATATTGCTCCGATTTACCAGTCAAAATCCACCAATTAGTATATTTAAGTGACACAATATTCTGTGGGTATTCTGTTCCTTTAACGTATGTCGCATGGTCCATAAAGCGGTGATCTACCTTCAGTTGTTGGCGATCCTCAGACACTTTTATATGGCCTTGTCCTTATTTCAAATCCTATTGTAGAGAGATGTGCGAGTTTTATTTCTTGTTACTGTGCTATACTTGTTGGTTTTACTGTCCTTCGTCGACAGTCTTTATAAAAGTTGCGCAATTATCACGACGTTATAATTATTTTAAGTCACGATATGGCTGAAATACTGCCACTGTGACTATAAACTGTAACTCACTCACTCACTTTAGCCTATGCAACTGATAGGGTCTGGAGTCGTGACATGATATATATACTCTCCAAAAAAAAGAAACGCATCATGAAAATAGCAAGTTCATGTAGCAATGAATTAAAACGTGATTCATTTTACAAAGGTTTTGCTCTGTTTATGAGTCCTATGGTGTTTATGTTTTGAAACATCACAACAAAACGCACCATCCGTAAAATACCCTTATTTAACAGCATTGTTTTCAATTTCGGCGTGTAGTGTCACATAATACACAATTCACATGCAATGCACGTGCAAGTTGGGGATCAGATAGTCTCAATGATGGGTATAAAAGGTTGATCGCTGTCTGTCGATTATTCACTGTATTTGGAATATTGTTGACGAACGCAAAATGCCACGTCTATGTGAAGTCAGCCGTCATATCGCCATTGGTTTGCTTGAAGCTGGCCAGTCTCAACGTGCAGTTGCCTGACGCATGAATCTTCACCAAACCACCATTTCATGGCTCTGGGAGAGATATCGCCGGCAGTATGCAGATACCCCTCGTAGTGGGCGACCTCGAGCCAGGATCGCTACATCCGGGTACGTCACCTGCGTCATCAAACAGCTACGGCGACCAGTACCGCTCCACAAATACCCGGATTGAAGAGGCTTTCTGCACAAAGCGTCAGGAAAAGGTTGAGAGATGCTGGTTCACGTGCCAGAAGACCTTATTCTGGCCCTGTGCTTGGACAACAACATCGTCGACATCGAGTTCAATGGTGCACCAACGTTTAGGCCTGGAACCTACCGATTTGGCGTAGAATCTGGTTCAGTGATGAATCACAATTTCTATTGGAACGACGCGATGGAAAAATGCGGGTGTACAGACGTCGACGTGAACGTTTCACCGACGCTTGCGTTCCCCAGGTGGACAGATTCGGCCGGGGCAGTGTTATGATGTGGGGAGCGATCACCTGCCGTAGGAGAAGTGATCTGGTGATGATCCAGGGCAACCTGACAGCTCAACGGTACTGTGACGAAATCCTACGACCACACCTCCTTCAAATCATTGATCGCCAGAGGGAGTTGTTTCAACAGGACAATGCCAGTCCCACACAGCACGTCACACTAGAGACTTCCTCCAGAACCACAACATCAATGTGCTCCCCTGGCCCTCAAGATCACCGGACTTAAACCCGATCGAACATCTGTGGGATGCCCTGGACAGACGGGTGCGACGCCGTAACCCTCAGCCCCAGACACTTCAGCAACTTGCACAGGCACTACAGGCAGAGTGGGCTGTGATTGGGCAACACGAGATTCTGAGACTTATTCGTTCGATGCCGTGCAGTTCTGGATGCCCGAGGTGGTCACACGAGGTATTGACTTCAGCGCCACCACACGTCTCCATTCGCTATATTTCATTGACTCATAAAGCCTACAAGATGTTTCAAAATAAACATGAAAATACAGTTGAAATTCCTATATGCGTTTCTTTTTTGGGGGAGTATATTTGTTTCAGCAGTATTACAGCTGTATGATGTTTTGTAAACAAATCAAGTCTGACCAGACAATCCAGTGATTGTCACCATGTGATATGATAACAGAGCATTTGTTCATGAATCACTATGAAAGGTAATGATACCAGGTGTTCGTGAAAAGGTGAGCGTATCTTGCCCCACCGGTGACACCCATCATTAGCATAAATCTAGTTATTTGTTCGCCTGAAATAATTCGGGAACGTATGGTATAAGTCAAAATATGTACATTTCCTTCACATGTCTACCATAAAACTTCTTGAAACTTCTTGAAATGTAGTAATGTGTCATGTTTGTTCCCAACGTGTCAAATGTCAGCGTTAAATCACGTGAAATCCTACCCGAGGTATTATTTTGTAATAATTGTCAAGACAGTGCATCCAAGACGTCAGTATATAACAATTGTCACCAGCACACCGTATATGGAACAAGTGTACAAAAATGATCACATGCTATTGTCACCGGGTAAACATCGCCACTATAGTGTACCCAAGGATCCATTGAGAAATAATCCACAGCACAGAGCATTCAAGGCATCAGTGTATAATAGTAGTCCCAACCACACGGTTTGTGGAAGGAGAGTGCAAACATGGTCGCACCTTGTTTCAGAGTTATCATTGGGTAAAAGTCGCCACTGTGGTTTACACATTCATTGAGTAATATTTGTCAGGGAAGTGCATCCATGGTACCAGTATGTAATAACCAGCAGCATAGTTTGGCCACTACAGTCAATCTATGGCACCATTGTGGAGTAAGCCTCCGTACTGATGAATCGGGAATTGATAAGGTCATGTTTGCTCAAGGCGGTTTTGGTGTGACAGGCGACAGACGCAGAAACAATAAGTCACTCAATACTCATTGAGAACGTGTCTTTGATTTACTGAGAGAAATCAGTTCTGAACAATATTCCAGTTAGTAAACAGACTGCACACGTTGATCAATACTGACTAATGGCTGATACCCTACAAGCATGATAGCCCTTTGACACTTTCTACAAATTTTGCAAAAACACCATTGAGGCAGAAGATTTAAGCTCTGTTTCAGTATCTGTCTTACTATTTCAGGATGAGCATATACATGACATTGTCATCTACAATGTTATATGCACAGCACTGGTGTTCCCAATTTTAAAAAGTCCTCAAGCCATTTCTGAACGTGAGGATCACTACAATCACCTTGCAGAGCTAGTACCTATAGCTGGTTCTTTGAGCAGTTTCGCAATGTCTGTATTACCAGTTTCTTTCGCGAAGTCAAGAGCTAGCTTTCCCTCTTGGTCTTTTATCCCTGCGACGTCAGATTTCTTTAAAATCTGTATCACAGCTCTATGATTTTCACTTTGAGCCGCGTAATGAAGAGCCGTCCTTCCCTCTTTGTCTTGAGCAGATGGATCAGCACCTAAGCGTAAGAGCGTCTCTACATTATCAGTACACCAATCTCTAGTCGCAAGTGCTGCATAATGTAGTGCGATCCTGCCTTGCCCATCTAGTTTATTAAGATTGGCGCCTCTCTGTAACAACAGCTTAATACTGGCTGAACATCCTTTTTCTGCTGCATAGTGGAGAGTTGTCGCCCCGCAAAAACTTATTAAATTCACATCAGAGCCGTGGTCAAGGAGAAGTTTAGCAACAACACAGTCTATTTGTGTCACTGCATACTGGAGAGGTGACATCCCTTGCTCATCTTGGGCACATTGATCAGCTCCTTGATTCAGGAGTAATGATACGGTTTTCAGATTTCCATGTTCTGCTGCGTCATGAAGAGCTGTTTTGCCATGTTCGTCCCTTATTGATACATCAGCACCTGTTTCCAATAGCAGCTGCACAGACTCACTATTGGGTAGTTGTGAAGCGTAATGCAGAGCTGTTTTGCCTTGTTTGTCTTGCTTGCATGGGTCAGCACCTTTGGCCAATGCTAGAGTTATACATTCACAGCCTTGCTTCTCTGCTAAATAGTGAAGAGCAGTCTTTCCATCTTCATCTCGTATGCCAGGGTTACTTCCTTTCTCCAAGAGAAGTTGAACACTTTCCCTTCTTGTCTCATCTGCATAATTAGGGCGGTCACTCCAAACTTTGTAATCTGCATGAGAGGCATAGTGAAGAGCTGTTTTGCCAAATTTGTCCTTGGCACATGGATCAGCCCCATTATGCAGCATGAGCTTCACATGTTTAGCGTTGCTGTTCTCTGATGCATAGTGAAGAGCAGTCCTACCAAGTCCATCTGTCACACCTAGTTTCGCATCATTCTCCAAAAGTACGGCAGTACTGTCACTGAACCCAGCGGCATAATGAAGGGGTGTTTTTCCAAGATGGTCTTGTTGATGTGGGTCGCAGCCTGCCTTTAAGAGAAGCGTGGTAGTTGCACTGCTGAAATGATGTCCTGCAGCAAAATGTAGTGGAGTCTTGCACTCGTGATCTGTTACATTTGGATCTGCCAATTCCTTTAAAAGAAGTTGAACACCTTCATAGCAATTCACTTCTGATACATAATGCAGTGCTGTCTTTCCGTCACAATCTTGCCCAGAGATGTCAGCATCTGCCTCAGCTAAAAATTTTATACTATCAACGTCTTCACATTTGGCTGCACAGTGCAGAGGTGTTTGGCCAAATCTGTCTCTTGAGAATGCAGTGAGACCTTTCTGTAGGAGAAGCTTTAGGTTATTAGCGTTTAAACTTTCAGCAGCATAATGATGTAATGTCCTGTCTTCCTCATCCTGCACATGCAGATCAACACTGTGTGCCAAAAGAAGGTTCAGACATTCCCCATCATTGTGCCATGATGCACGATGGAGCGGAGTTACGCCACGTTGGTCCCTTAAACAAGGATCAGCTCCTCTCTCCAGAAGTAACTTAACACCAGCATGATTGTTAATCACGACTGCATTTAACAATGCACTTTTTCTAAGCCCATCTTGAATACAAGGATCAGCTCCCGCATCTAATAGTAGTTTCAGAATATCAGTTGTGATTTCAGATGCATAGTGAAGGGCAGTTTTGCCCCTTACATCTTGAACATGCAGATCAATGGGTGTGTCCAGCAATAGCTTCACAATGTCAGTCCTTCCTCTTTCAGTTGCACAGTGTAGAGCTGTTTTACCCATAGCATCCTGAAGACATGGATCACTTCCTGCATTAAGTAGCAATTTAACATTGTCACTACATCGTTCTTCAACAGTGTAGTGTAAAGCAGTCTTCCCGTCCTTGTCTTTAATATTTGGATCAGCACCTGCTTGCAACAAAGTGTTCAATAGCCCAGTGTGTTTCTCCACTGCATAGTGCAAAACCGTTTTGCCATTTGCTTCTTGAACATTCGGGTCGACACCTTTATCCAATAGCATTTTAGTAATGTTTTCTAAAATGAGTGCATGACGGAAACACAAGTATGTATTATGAACTACGGAAAGCAACAGGTTATATTCATATCCATCTCTGTCTGCTTGATTCACAGCCAGTCCTCGTTCAAGCAAAAAAGACAGAGGCTCACCGTCTCCAGTCGCAATAGAAGACAGTACTGCTGCAGATGCAGCTGTTCTTCCCCGACTGTCCACAATTTGTAAAAGGTCCTTTCTGATATCCAGAAGATATCTGAGTTTGTCAATAGTGTCAGTCGACGATCTTGCTGCCTTGTGAAGCACTGTCTTACCGGTGACATCTGTGATGTCAAGGGAAGCACCCCATTCGTGCAGACATTTCACCACGTCAATATCGGCATTCCTACAAGCAACAAGAATGGCACGTTTGCAGATTTGATGTTCATGATTCCTTGCAATACCTCTTGATTTACTTGCATCAACATCAACATTGACATCAGCGCCATTCTTTAGCAGAAACTTAACCATTGCTAGGTCACCAAATTCAGCTGCTTTGTAAAGGATTGTCTTGTTGTCTATATCTACACCTTCGATATCACTACCTGCCTGTACTAACACTCGCACTATGTCTATGTGTGGACGGCACAGATGCTTCACCCATAGCATTGGAATGCATCCCCGGAAGTTTGAAATATTTACAGGTGCATGCTTTCCAATCAGCAACTTCGCACACTCTAACTGATTATACCACACAGCCAGATGTAATGGTGTATTGCCTTCCCCATCTTGGACATTTACTGGAACTCCTCTGTTCAGCAGAATATTGGCACATCCAACATTACCATGCTTAACGGCAATGAAAAGTAGGGATGTACTAATGTTAAGTATCTCTTGGTGACTGTCTCCCACCAGTTCCAACAACTCAAGCAGGCATGCATCTACACCATAAGCAGCTGCTTGCTGTAGAGCAGTGGGATAGTACTCCTCACAACTATATGGGTCAACCTTTTGGACACGTATGTTGATTACGTTCACCCCACGAACCGTAAGGATTTTGAGAGCTGCAGTGGATAAATGAGTCGCTGCTAACAATGTCATGTGCCCAAAGTCAACATTGCACCCAGTATTCAGGAGTGTGGTGATTATCTCGCTTATGTGCTCCATGTTGTATGGCTGATGTACAGATGATCTATAACCAACACTCAGTTCTTTAAATAATTGCACTAAACAGTGTTTGAACTCTGTCTGACGTCTGTCCTGGTCCTTCAAATGTTTAACAACGAAATCCACAATAAATGCATTTCCATTTAGAACAGCCAGTTTTAAAAATATGTCTATATTGGGTATTGTGTCCCATGTGAACTTATCCTCAAACTGTGATTCGTCTTTTCTTGGCATCAGGACAAAGCTACACACTGTATAAGAAATGTCTTTGTCCATGTCCCTTGACATGCAGAGAGCTCTGAAACAAGCTGCATTTGGCCTCAGGCCATAATCAAAGAGAGACCTGACGAGGACACTGTTGTTCACAAAGATTGCACAAGGTAAACACTCCTGCAAAATGTCTCTTTCAAAATGGTCAAGCCCCAATGCAAATATTTTTTCTGTCAGAAATTTCAACTGTTTCAGTACAACATAAGAAAGAAGATATTCTACCGTAATTATTTCTTTTTGTTCGATTCCATGTGACAAGGCAGTGTAGAAAGCCTGTACCTTATTGTTTAATGTCTGTTTCAAAATGCTGAAAGTTTTGTTCTCATGTATCCACTTATGGATCAAATGCTGAATGAATACTTCATCTTTAAGGGAAGGGTGGTCGACGATTTGTATTGACAGCCCAGGTGTTAGTAGTATATCTGTAATTCGATCAGCTAGCATTCCATAGTTTTCTTCCTTTAGATGTATCGCCAAATCATTATCGCAATCATTTTGTTTTGTTTTGACAAGTTCAACAAGCATTGACACAGAGCACTTTCTGATACAAATGTCTGGATACTTCTTAGACAGACTGATGAAGACAGAATCAAAGATGGATTGATGTTGAAACACAAATCCGTTTTCACTGTGTTCCAAATATATACCACAGAAGGATTCAGCTTTGTGTCTGATGTTGGCCAAACTGTGATAAGAAGGTAAACCGGAACAGATCTCCTTCACAATCTGCAGGGATTCTTGGAATTCCTCTGTACCATGCCGTGTGAGTAGATCCTGTGTTTGTAGACATCCTCCTCTCAGCAGCACCAGCAACAGAGCACAGTAACCAAGCCCATCACTCTCCTGTAACCTGTCTACCTCCTCCAAGATGTAATCATGTGGCTTCAGGAAGAACTGAACTCCTTTACTCTGTGCCTGCTTGCTCCCAGCAAAATATTTACAACACTGAGGAAAGCCAATACTTGACCCTGAACGAGCCACCAGTTCCATTTCTTTCTCCGTGAAGTTGGTTTTGTTTTGACACATGATCTTCAGCATCCTCATTTTTTCATTTGGTCGAAGAGAATACTGTCCATCATCAATTGTCACATGGGACATATTCTTCATTAAACGATTACTCTGCAGTTGTCTCTCACACTGAGCACTGATTTCCGGTCTCGATGTTATTATCAGATAAACATGACCAGCTTCTACAGAGGGCCATATTACATTGAATAATCTTGACCATTCGTCTGCAGTCGATTCGACAAAGTTGCTCGAACCAAAAATGTTGTCGACCATTATAATATATTTGCATTTAAGCTGTCCCCTTCTCTGTGATATTAACTTCCATTCTTTGGCTGATGTTATTATCAGTGGAGTTCGTCCTTCCTCCTTGGCTACCTCTGACAGGAGTCTCAATCCCAGTCTCGACTTACCAGAACCAGATCTCCCTTTGATAAAGATGATGTTGTGTTGTTTTAACAGTCTCAGTGATGACCTTTCAAAGTAAGTGGACATGTATTCTGAATGGTCATGATCTATTAACGCTTTGGTCGATTCTGCAATATAACAGAGACGACGTTACATTCAGAAACAATTATCTTATTACCAGATAGGATATCTGTTTTCATGTTTCATGTATTCAGAGAGGGAGACCCTCTGAGCCACATTATTTTCCTTCTACCTAGCCCTCCATAATACTAAATATCTAAGTAAAGCAAGTTTTGATTTCCTGAGGTTCTAAATTGTCAATATCATTGGGGCTCCTTTTAACTTTAAATTGGCTTATTTGTTATTCTCAAAAGTATGTAGATTCATAGACTGAGCGTTAGCCCAAGGTTTTATATGCTAGCAACATATGACATGTCAGTTTTGTTAAGGTATTCGCGGACTGTCGCATTAGCTTTGATTACTGTATTACATCTTTAGCGACAAATGATATCTTAGCTACAGTGAAATTTTATATATGTATGCATTATTTGATGAAAATATCTTTAGTCTTTCTGCGGAAGATAAGTTGTCACTTCATGCAATCGTTTGATGTCTTTACGTATATATGTGAGGCAATCAACACAAGTCACGATATCTCCGGCGCACATGCACTCCAAAGCAATTTGTAAAATTAATGTTTTGCCTCACCACAAATGTTGACAAAGCGTCTGTCTGAAAAAAAAGATAACATGTTAATATTTTCCTGGTACCCAGGTGGAGACTGTACTACGCCCATGTGACTAAAACATATTTAAGAGTTAAATGTTTGCCGTTTTTTGATATTCCCAAATGCTATGCTGTTGACAGTTTCATGTCAGTGAACTTAAATTCACTATTTTCATGCCAAACCATAGCTGAAATGTGATTAATTATGTAATAAAGACAGGTTGCTGCCCTTTGACGAGCCAGGATATGGTGATCTATAGCCGAATCAAAGGTTTGATAATAACATGATTATTCATAGTCAGTTCCATACCTAGGAGAGCCAGTGTCGCACTCACGTATACCTTGACCTGTCCTCTTGACGAACCGAAACACTAGACATATCTGACATCCTATCCTTAAGTTTACTGATATTCTTCATTCGAAATTCACCTGATCAACGAATCGATTTAATATAATTAGGGCTAAAACTGAATGTTATCAGTTTTCCAAATTCAGAAATAGATAACACGTTAGATATAAACTGTATGAACTTGAAGTATAACACTCTCTCACCAACACAACCGTGCACGGCCATTGTCAATCCTCCTTGCTTCTCTTGAACCGTAGAATTGTACTCTCAGCTGTCAACGAAAACTATACTGTATCAATTAACGTCAACAGTTGAATAGTTGAGTATTCACCTATATGTGACGGTACAGGAAATACAACCATGTACTACTTTTCATGAATAGATTTAAGTTCATGCTTGGTTTAAGTACCAAGCAGAGTTTATGGTGTATAAGGTGTGCTAGTTTGCTGTGTGAAATAGTTAATGCTTCTTTCTTGCAAGCTTCCAACCAGGACCTAGTATGCAGGTGTTGCTATAAAATGATCGATGCCTAAAATGTTTCAATCCTTCCTTGAAGATGTTAATAAATACTGAAAATGTATAAAATTACAAAAGCAACATGGTACTATAAAGAAGTAATTTAATGCCTGAATGCGTCTGTGTCAGGCTATTTGGTGAAATAAGAATATTCAATTCATTACTTTTTTTCAACGGATTTGCCTGTTTTCATTGTTTTCCCTCTGATTATCTCCCCACTCTCACTCCAAGACTCTGCTTGAAGTTTATGAAACGAATACAACAGTTTGTTTGAAAAGTATGTCCCTCATACTGACGCGCGAAAGAAAGGCATCATCTACTTGCACAGCTTTCATAAATGTGATCATGTTGAGACTTTGAAATGATGAGATCCTGTTGGAGAGCAGTGGTATTTCAGTGTGCTTGCATTATGAAATCGGCATTATCCCGTACGAGTAATGCAAAAAATTGTTTTAAACCCATGTCACCTCACCTCATGCATTTAAACGAAAATTCGTCAATGCATTTTGTACATTCGCACGCGTATCTTAATACCATATCTGGAAGTCATGGACGCTAATGTGTTATAGCTATTGTCATCCTTGCTAGTTTTCCTAAACCGTTCACTATTAGTTTGTTTTATTTTGTCAACCCTGCTAGTTCTCATAAAGCGTTCACTATTAGTTTAGTTTTTTTGTCACCCCTGCTAGTTCTCCTAAACCGATCACTATTAGCTTATTTTATTTTGTCATGGGGTGAATATTGTAAACGCTACAGTTTGCAATATTTCAGTTAAATCAACACACACACGGACGCACACACACATATACGCACGCACTCTCTCCCGTCCATCGCTCTCTCTCTCTACTCCCTCAGTGGCACCCACACACGCACGCATGCACGTATGTACATACATTCTCACATACACGCACACAGACACCGTCCACGCACGCACTATTAGGTTAGTGATGAAAGGATCACACCTTGGCCACCATACTTGCACTCTTTCCTCATGTTACGTGAAAATATCTATCACTTTTCCCTTTTTCTTATCATTAAATATTCAGTTGCCAACGCATGTCGCACTCTGTCTTGAACTTCAAGGTAGGAACATTAACACAGTACAATACTCTGAAGTGAACACAAGCAGAATCGTTACATTTAGTGTTTCTGTTTCATTGTGAATGCCTTCACAGTGACAAATCTGTTAATTACACAAACTCAGTGTGGTATGTATTACGCATTGGTGCTATGCAAAATGAGATGATTGTTTTGAAGAAGATAACGTGCCGGAAATACAACATCTGATCACTTCTCCAGTTCCGTTGCTATCACGTACATGGTCGCTAAGACACATGAGAACTTAGAGCGGATGTGGACGTTTGGCTGGGTGTTTTCCTAAGTTAACACATGCTGCGTAGGTGTGCACCCATCCGTCGGTAATTCATTTGAGTACAATTTGCACTAGAACGTGTTATTTTCATGTACATTGAATCCTATATGTTCTCTTAGAGCGTCCGCCCGGAGAGCGGAAGGTCGCGGGTTCGATCCCCGACCGCGTCATACCAACAGAGGTTAAAATATGGTACTTGTTGGTCGGTGCCTGGCGCTTGGCATTAATGGGTACAACAAGGACTGGTCGGCTCGGAGTCAGTATAATGTGTCTGAGTGGGGTATTCATGCTTCACTGCGGCATGGTATCTCAGTGGGCTAGCACTATAAAACCAGCTTCAGTCTGGGCTAGTACAAGCTGCCGCACATACACATACACATGCATGCACGTCGTCATATGAGCGAAATATTCTCAAGCACGAAGTAAAACCCACTTTCACCTCACCTATATGTTCTCCTTTCTCAAAGATATATCATCAATTTTTACAGGTGTGAAGCTGTAACGTCACACGCAATTTGGAAAGTGTAGCTTCATACAATATATATAAACATGGCAGATCCCTTAGAGTTCTATTGCACTGTCCAAAGGGGAGCTGATGAAATGCAAACTAGGGAAAGAAGAAAGCATCTGCTTGAGGATTGATGCTTGCGTTTTGCAGCCGGGTCCTCGGCGTGACGAGCCCACGCTTTAACCGCTAGGCTACCCCACCGCCCCCCTCCACAGGACTGACTGACTGAGTTTGGTTTTACGCCGCTTTTAGCAATATTCCAGCAGCATCACGGCGGGACCATCAGAAATGGGCTTCACACATTGTACCTATGTGGGGATTCGAATCCGTGTCTTCGGCGTGACGAGCCAACGCTTTAACTACTAGGCTACCCCACCGCCCCCCTCCACAGGAGATGCATATGCGCTAAAACAAGCAGAACAAACAAAATTGTAAAGACACACACACAGCTTATTAAACTTACCTCAAATGACGAAACTGAAGAAAAACATCAAGTATGCCAACGCCGTGTGAAATCCCACGTGCAGATCTTTCAACTGGCGATGACAAATATGTTGACAGATCCTTTGTTACAGATTGAAGGCTTGGGGTGAATAACGCACGGATGTGAGAACTTCCTGCAGATTGTAACTGGGACATGTGTCGCTGATTTCATCCAAGACAGAAACACATGCTAAAAGTTACAGCGTGCGTGTGCATGTCCATATACATGTGCGTGCGATGTGCTCAGGTGATGTTTTATTTGTCATTATGTCCTCATGAGGGGTATTCCTGTGAGGTAAAACTTCGTTAATACAGTATCATCTCCTTGATGTTGTGCCAATGTTGTTTAGAAGTAATCAGTTTCTGACATCAAAGCATTCCTAAGGAGAACAAGAGCATTCCTAAGGAGATCAATAGCATTCCAGGGAGATCAAAGGCATTTTTTAAGGAGTAATCCTACATACCAACGGAGTTTCTGGATTCACATTCCATAAATTCCAGCGAGAACAATAGCATTTTTCTAGGAGCGCTCCTACATACTCAAGGAGCTTTCAGGAGCACATTCCATAAATTCCAGGAGCTGTCCTTTGAACCTATTCCATGACATCATTATATAATGAGATTACTCATGCTGACTGGAATGTGTATTGAAATGTTATGACTAGGAACCAAGGAAATTTGATATATCGAAATCATTGCTATTAAATTTGAAATGGTTGGAATGTTGCTTATGTCTATAAATTCATAGCTGATTCTAACCGCTTTCAATAAGCTCTTGGTACCATAAATAATATGTTCATTAAATAGTACATCTTATTTGTTAACACTTGTAAGCTAGTCTGTCGACTTCTTACGTTATATTCCATCAAAAATTCCAACCTAGAAGTGCAGCAGTCTATTTCCTTTTATATATAATATTAACGTTCAAACCATGTACATATAGCTTCTTTGGAAATAACATATTGTTTAAATCAAATGGTTTGAAAAGAAGTACAAACATATGTAAATATGAATGGAAGGCTTAGCCTGGTGTGTCACGCAGACTGGAATGTCAGTTACTGAAATTGAAAATATTCACCCAAACGCAACCGTCCACGTTAAAGTGGGACGAAACTAATGCATCTCGCCTCAAAGTTGTGTATTGGCGCTACACTCCAACGGGTTGCACTTTTTTCAATCTAAGATATACTACCCATCAAAAGCTTAAACTCACTAGTAAAAATGCAGGTTAATGGTACCTGCGGCAAAGATTAATTATTTACAAAACCCTGCAAGATATCATTACACAGCCAACTTACATGGATTCGATATGGGTCATGCTTCCAGAAAACAAAGTCATTTCCGGAATTCTGCACCAAACATAACTCTCTGAGATTGGAATGTGTATTGAATGTCAACTGAGTATTTCTCTACTCCAGCAGGTAAAGGGTTAACAGAATGTATGAAATACAGCTCACCTTTTCTAGCTCATTGTACATGTCTGCATATGAATATAATTCTGCAGTATACAAGCAGGTCAAAATTAAGACTATTCTCTGCAAGAAATGAAATATCAAATGCTCAATAGATGAGAAATGTTACTTATAAGTCAATCAATTCTAACAATTTGTACAAAGTTTCAATTACATACCTTCAACTGAACAACATAGGGTTTGCAGAAACACCGTTCCTGGTCTTGAATTGATAACACTTTTTTTCATGTGTGCGTTCACCTGTACCTGTGATATTTTTATACCAACATAAAATAAAATCACGTATATCTTCAATGTCTTACCACTTTATTTTGAATGTTTAATGGTAGACGCTATTCCGAAAATGTCACGATTTATATGACACTATATCATGACTTACAATTCCTTTGAATTTTCAGTACACACATTCTATTTAAAATGTCACGATCAAGATTTGCAAACTTTTTTGTTTGCAGACAAATAAGAAAGTATACCATATGACCTCGTTACACTATTATCTGATTATTGCATTGTATTGCAATAGTTGTGCCACAAACTATTTTATTGATACTTCATCAACTACAACCTTTATATTAAACTGAGGTCAGATTTAGTTTCATGTGTTTTCTGTGGAAGGTTATTTAGTATGTATGTAACTCATTAATAGTTAGGGGCGGTGGGGTAGCCTAGTAGTTAAAGCGTTGGCTCGTCACGCCGAAGACCCGGGTTCGAATCCCCACATGGGTACAATGTGTGAAGCCCATTTCTGGTGTCCCCCGCCGCGATGTTGCTGGAATATTGCTAAAAGCGGCGTAAAACCAAACTCAGTCAGTAAGTCAGTCATTAATAGCTAAAGATATGCATGACGTAACAAGTCTCCCAAGTCATGGTTGGGTGTATTGTTCTCATGCGCTGATACATTCAGTCATCTCAGCCTTCATTACAGCAAAACAATGGATAGTATAAAAACGTAGTAGTCATTTCCAAATAGGGAAGTGCTGATACAGAAAGGAATGTGTATTCACGTGACAAGCTCACTGTGTGGTCATTGTTGAGATGTTATAATAGATCATGAGCCACAACTGACTAGTGTAGCGGCTGCGACTTGACACTATTGAAAAGAGATGCCGTGTGTCAACAACCTGTTTGTGAGCATTTTAGGTAGATAGCAGAATTCGAAGAACAGCATTTTGCAAAAATATGAAATTATCTACGCTGTAATCGTTTAGTGTTCAACAACACCACCTGGATGTATTGTAGGAATAGTTTCATTGGTAAATACTTTAGGTTTTTCTGCTTATTTGGTCAAAGCTTCTTTAACCTTTGTTGTTACCTCTCGGTAGTTATGTAAAGTGCATGAACACTCATACACACGCAATGTGTGCATGACATCAAGGTTAGACGTGATGACAGATGCTAATACACTAATGCTATATTAACTTAGACTCTTCATTCAGCCAAAACATGGCGTAGCAGACCTTTCCATATAAGGTTATGCTACTACTTGATCACCCGATCCAGAGCAGGGCAGTCTTGTGAAAAGACAATTACACTGGTGTCAGCAATATATATATATATATATTCGGGGGTTCCGGGGCGGTGGGGTAGCCTAGTGGTTAAAGCGTTGGCTCGTCACGCCGAAGACCCGGGTTCGAATCCCCACATGGGTACAATGTATGAAGCCCATTTCTGGTTTCCCCCGCCGTGATATTGCTGGAACAGCCTGTTCAAGATCATATTGTTTTGAACAATAGTATTGCTGAAACATTTTTACAATGTGTATGACACCATAGAAACATGAATTAAAAAACAACGAAACAAACATTGTAACAGACCTTTTATTAACAACATAAGGTGTCATTCTGCACAAGTGGAGGATTCAAGGGATTTTTCACAAGAAAAGAAGCAATCTTTTGGTTCAATGATTTTAAAGCTTGTATTGTGTTTTAGTCTTAACATGAAACATGAAACAACTCAGATACAGCAAGTATAAAACAGAGAAGACTATTGTTTAGCGGCATTTATGCCACAGAAAGATGTTTGTGTCCTGGGGGTCCCAACTTGACTGCTCTCCTGATGTATAGGACCAAGTGTTTCTTTGATAGGGAGCTGTTGGTGTCATTTCGAGAAAACTGTTTTGTCTTCTTGGCAGGTTGTGTTTTTAATATGTGGATAAGCCCACATCTCTTCCTTCCTTTATGTCGGCTTGGTGAGAGATTCTTCTGTGTCATTATTATGGGAAGATAAAATCTCGACTGAATGGTTGTAACGCAAGACAAGGATTTTATTCTTGCTGACCCACATCATCATCATCAGTATCGTCATCGGCAGCCATGACAGATTCACTGTCACTTTCTACTTCGGGCATATCTATACGAGTCAGAATGTCTTTCAGGATAGTTTTCATGAAACGGGTTATCTTGTTTTTGATGATAGATTGATCAGTGCCAGGGTCCATATCACTCAGGCTGTCTAGGTTGGGTTGAAATAGAGGTGCCTGTTTAAAGTATTGAGTGAACTCTATGACATTGTTAAGGCTATTGGCCAATTCATTTCCCCATATCTGTTTCATTTTTCTGTCAATCCAATCTTCTGTTCGACCCTGTTGTCTGTACTTTTTCCTTTTGAGTTTCATCACGTCATGGTTGATGTTGTACACACGATTCCAGATGCGTTGTAAACCCACATTTTGCCACTCCTCCATGTCAGTGCTTGAAGGCTTCCCACGACATTGTTTTCCAGCAGAACCTCCTCCTTTCTGTACAGGAAGTTGTTCCTCGCCTTCACTGTTGTCGTCACTATCATATCTAAGACGTTTCCTCTTGGATTTCAAACTGGTGTTTGCTGGACACCATGTTTTGATATGTCGCTGTAGATCATGCATATTGTCTATCAATACGCCGCAGTCGGTACATGCAGTGGCCATGGTGAAAGGTCCTGTGTCGTCACTCGAGATGGATGCTGTTTCAGCGTCGTTGTCAAAGCTAAGAGATCTTTCTTTGGATGTGTGATCAGCACAAATGTCGGAAGCTGTCTGAACGTCTAATACTGGAGAAACCTTTTTTACCTGTTTTTGTTGCAAACCACTCTGTTGATCAGATGTATTGAGGTTGGTTTTCAAGAAATTGACATGGAGTCTATTCTTTTCACTTGTACTAGGTTTGAGATCCACTGTGAGGTGTCCATAAGGTGTTTCAACAGCCTTTTCATAAAGAGTCATAAATCTACTAATGTTGTCAGGAAATATCCTTCTGGCAAATAACTTCACCTGCTGTCTGTCCACTGGTGAATTGAAAAGTGTTACATAATGTGAATTTAGAGCAATGTCACGAGATTCCTTACCTCTTGGGAAGAGGTTTTGCAATAGCAAAAAGATAATAACATTTTTGTGGTGGGAGGTTTGAGTAAACAGACGGGAAATCCGCTTATCGTTCTTTGCTTCAGACAGAAAATCATCCAACACCATCATGTTCTGGTTGTGGGCATCAAAGTAGTTTTCATCTTTGATATTGTAAGGTATTCCTTTCACAAAACGTACTTGGGGTAAAGTTTGAAGAATGCTATCATAAAGAGGTTGCCACACGGTATAACACCAGACTATACAGTCAGGTAGAGGTTGAATGAATCCACGTCTTAATAGGTTGAAGACAAACACCGACTTTCCACATCCACTGGGTCCAACGATGATGCCATTGGAGGGAATCAGAAATTTGAATCGTTCATGCTTCTTGTGCTCCTCCTGAGGAGGAAGAGGAGGAGGAGTAGGAGGAAGTTGTTTATCCTGAGGCGGAGAAAGATGTTTATCCTGAGGAGGAGGAGAAGGAAGATGTTTATCCTGAGGAGGAGGAGGATGTAACTCTTGAATTGATCCATGCACATACATCTGCTTCTGATGTCTTTGTAAATTATCTTTTCGCGTAAATCTCTTGTCACAGTCTGGACAGGTGGTAGTAAGCTCCATAGTGATGTAACACAAGTGGGTGATTAGATGGTCTGAAGCATTCTTTTATACCTTTGAGCCATGTTACGTTTCAAGGCAGCTTTAGTCCGTTTCATAATGATATTGGACATAGGTTGTATTTTCACTGCAGTCTTCTTTTTGCCCTTCGCAGTTGCCCTTCTTTTTTTTTTTGTTAGATGTAACCTGTTTTTTCAGCGATCCCATTGCTTTTCTCTGACGTGTTTTTGTTGACATGCTCTTGCCAAACTTTGTGAACATGGGTGTAGGGCCAAATATATCCCCAGAAGCTCTCCTCATGTTGAAAAAGGACGTCCTATCCGTCAGCAGTCAAGAGTGAAATGCCAGTAATTACTTACTTCAGTTTAGTATTATTCTACTTTCTCACTATGCAGGATATTTTTTGTAAAAAATATGGCGACTACTCTTTTGTATGCTGTCTGTATTCACAATGACACCCACTCCTTTCTTCAACAGTGAAGGTGTGAGTGTGGGTAAAGTATCTTTAGCATACACTCCCAAGACATGTCTCTGTAAGACTGAATCACACTGTATGGCACATTGCAATTCTGAGGCTTTCATGTTGATGATTACTTGATATACACGTTCCTTGCCTTATCGATTTCTATGATAGAGTTTCTTTCACTCATGATGACACAACTCAAAGTTTTGGTGAGAGCAGATTTGAATTCAATTTCAAGTCTCACATTTCCCGATTTCACCAGATTGAGATATTCAGTTCCTACTTCATCCTTTAAATCTATGTTTGACTGGTTTGTGTAAACTATAAGCATCTTGGTTGTTCACAAATCGTTTCACCTTCCTCGGCTTGATACTATGGTGACTCTTTTTCTTCAATTCATCAGGCAGTTTGGAGGGTCCATAATAAGCACCCGGATTGTGAGGGTCATAATAATACTTTTCTAATGCTTTTTGCTGTTTCAACTCACTGCTTTTCTTTTGGGAACTCATGTTGTACTGAGGAGAACGTGACTTACTAAACAATATATATAACATAAAACACATTTGGTTTGATTATTTATTCATTCCACCACTATCCCCTATTACAATTCACAAAAGTGTGTTACAGTACATAATGATTATCACCATGTTACAAAGCATGATTAAAACACCTCTGAATTTAAACTGATAGGATATGTCCTTCAAAATCTTGAGATAACATGTCTTCCATCATCCCCTCTGGATCATAGTCACACAAACAGTCAATAAGTTCATTACAACACACATGACACTCGACTTGTCCACTATTGCAACTCACGTGGCGCAGCATATTATTGTGACGACAAATGCTACAATTTCGTTGAAGAGGAGTAAGTTTCTCTTCTTCATATGGATCTTCCGCTGTTAAATCACCTGCGACATTCATCTTCATGTGTTGTTTCTCTTGCTGTTCAATGTTTTCCATGAGTTGAGTTTAATCCAACCACAAGTCATTTAAGGTGGACTCTGTTGGAAGCCAGTCATTGAAGTTAGGTTCTGTAGGAGGTGTTATAGGTTCTATCAGGAGTGATGGAGATGGATGCGGTGCAGTAGGTGAAATAGCGCTGACATCGCTCCTATCAATAAATAAGACGAATGTTAATTGAGAAACAAAATTACTTCATTGTAAACAATTAGGTAGAAGTGAGTCAGTGAGTTTAGTTTTACGCCGCACTCAGCAATATTCCAGCTATATGGCGGCGGTCTGTAAATAATCGAGTCTGGACCAGACAATCCAGTGATCAACAGCAAAATTAGGTAGAACAAATATAATTAATTATTGTAATGATTACACTTACCTTGGTTTGATTGCTGGACTGGCTACCTCCTGGTTGGTCTTCCTCTTTTGTGGTCTTTTGCTCTTCTTTGCCACTGGTTGTCTCTCGTTCTCCTTCACTTTTCTAGTTTTCTTAGCCTTAGGAAGAGATGCGATGGGAGATTTTTGCTTTCCGTTCTCTGAATTCTCGTTGGCAGATGTGGCAGCAAGTTTCATGTAATCCAACAGCAAACTCAAGAGAGCGGACGATACTGGCAGTTTCTCTTCTAAGGTCTTCATTCACTCCTATGAAGTTATAGACATGAGCAACATTCCACCCATTTCAACTTTAATAGCTTTGATTTCGATATATCAAATTTGCTTGGTTCCTAGTCATAACATTTCAATACACATTCCCATCTCCGTGAGTCATGATGTTAAATAAAGACGCCCCTTAACTCTTTATCGGCTGGTATAGAACCATAGTGTAGGCTATCATTGTATACAATAGGGTTAAAGGTTCAAAGGACAGCTCCTGGAATGTATGGAATGTGAATCCAGAAAACTCCGTTGGTATGTAGGATTACTCCTTAAAAAAATGCCTTTGATCTCCCCTGGAATGCTATTGATCTCCTTAGGAATGCTTTTGTTCTCCTTAGGAATGCTTTGATGTCCGAAACTGATTACTTCTATACTACTACTGGGTGCTGTAACATTCTGAACTGTGGTGTGAAATATGAGTTGGATTTACTAAGCTAATTTACTGAGTTTAGCTCACTGAGATTATATTGATACTGATTAATGGTTCACTCAATCAATGTGAATGAAAATGATCAATTTGTTCACTCAGTCAGTGCCATACAGTACACTTACATATCTTACACCCCAAGAGCTAGTATCATTTTCACAATGGCCTATGATCAGTTATGAGAGTTCGATTACAAGTTCCTGCCTACTTCAAGTGGTGGTATGTATGCTGAAGGTTACATGTACAGAACCAACAAGAGGAAAGCAGAAGAATTGATTTCCTGGAGAAGTATCTCCTCAGATTGTACTGCTACAATGTCAACCATCAGTGATGTTGTACCATGAGCGAGTGCAGAATGATATTAGGGTATGTAATGAAATGTTAGTATTAATGTATAGATAGATTTAAGCACCGATCCCAATGTAATGTAATGATTCTCGTTATCGAACTTGCATTTAGAATTGTGTAATATGAATGTGATGTCACGCATGTGATATAAAAATGTTTCACGAAATGTAATGTATAATTTTACTATAGCTTCGAGAAGATTGAAGTTAAAGGCCAAATCCACCCTTAGACCAATGCCCTCTCTCTTCAATGAAGACGTGACAACCTTGAGAGTTGGAACAAGTACACAAGGCCAGACGATCCATGTTCCGTGCCATTCCCAAATGCAGGGAGGACATCACCATCCCAGATGACATATTTACTCTTCTTTCAATTATATCCCGGAGCGGTATTCATATAAGATTATGCTTGTTTACCAATCCGGTTCCTTTCATTGGAAATGAATATGTTTAAATCATGTTTACCAGAGGACAGACTAAAAAAGGAACAGTTCCTGATGATCGACGATGGAGACAGACACGATACTGACAAAGTGCTAGAGTTTTGCTTGACCCTTTTGCATTAGACCATACATGATTTGAAAATTATTCATCTTAGTATTACTTGGAGGGTTGGCATGGCAGATTAAAGAAGATCGTTGGAAAGGCCCACCCAATCATTTTCGAGATGATATTTGAAATATATTTCATGTGACAAGTTTGATCTTGTGATTATTCGTGGCAACACAAAATAAATTATGTCACAAAATGTCAAAATATCAGCTTAGACTTATTTCATTTCTTTACCACTTGAAGTTTTCGTATCAACCTAATACCTGATAAAACATTGACTGGCCTTTGTTCGAGATCACCATGAAGGTGATCACTCCCCAAGCTCATTCCAGTGTTTTTACAATTCTACTTTATGGGAACTAACCCCTCATGAGAAGCTACGTAAGTCCTAAAAGATTCAAGTTAAGCCCATCGGTCGCTTAATCGTAGTACAGTTGTGTTTTTAATTATGGCTAAATTTCAGCACAATCGCCAACAGCTAAAGGGAAGGTGTAAATCCAACTAGGGTCCATGCAGGAAGCAAATGTACTGTAAGTCCCCATGGTCCCTAGTATTGTGATCCGCCTTCGGTTGTTGGCGATCTATAGCCTCTTTTTATATTTCATTTTGCTAATAGTAAAACACTTATATTTACAGATTAATTTCATTCCTAAATCTGCGATATTGTGGTTCTTTTTACTGTCCTTCGTTGACTGGTTTTTATATTCTAACCAAATATATCATAAATCTATAAAAAAATTCGTCAAGAAATGGCGGATGAAGAATAAACGCGATACAGCTTCAGAATCATATGAAATAAACACCTACTTTTAGCAAATATCCGGCAACTCATGCACTTGATTCCTAGTTTGGCTTTGTTTTAATGCTGCACATCCGACTTTTGTTCTCGTGAAAGGGATACCGACTGCAGCTGAGAAACTGCGTGACACCTGGTAGCTTGTTTCAAATGTTGCAGTACCGGAGCTAGTTGTAAGGTAGAAACCACTTGGAACGTTATTACTAACCAATTAGCCAATCAAACCCACATACACTGTCCATGACACCAAAATAGAACAACAACATGGCTTGTTGATCATATGAGGTCAGGGACGGTGGGGTAGACTAGTGGTTAAAGCGTCCGCACGTCACGCTGACCACCAGGCTTCGATTCCCCACACGTGTACAATGTGTGAACCCATTTATGGTGTTCCCCGCGGCGATGTTGCTTGATTATAGCTAAAGCGGCGTAAAACCATATTCACTCTCTCACTCACTCATCAAGTCAGGCGGGGTTTATGTTTCGAGAGAATTACAGTTATAAAGTCACGTGCATGGACATGTTTGTGTGACTGCTCGTTGTTGTCCGGTTATTACCGGTTTTATATTGCGAATACACTGAGTTACAAATGTATAATGTCACAGTTTCACATGGAAAGCCCACTCACACACATTTTACTGAAAATGGGATGTACAGCTCATTATTTATACCTTTGCTGCCGAACGCCAGGCAGGATAATATCAAGCATATTTTAAGGTCTCCTTGTAGGTGATCGGCTCACTTGATAGGTGGGTGGGTGAGTAAGTGAGTGCGTGGACAGGGGACTGAATATACGAGCTCCACACATTTTACATGTGAGATTCGAACCCGGGTTTGGCGTGACTTTGGCCACCTGCTGGCTGATGTACTCCTCCGAGTGGTCTATAATAGAAACATTATATCGTCACATCATGCCGTGTAGGCTTTTTTGGAAAATAGGCACGTTTCGTTTTAACATTGCCAGTGTGATATATACACTCTTGTTCATCTTTGTGCACTTAACGCTCCACGTCAACAGGAAGCAGCCATTATCATTAGCAGTCAGTGTTGTCTTTTATCTGGGGGAAATCGAGACGGATGAGCCACCACTATCACAAAGACCCAGGCTATTTCAACTGTTCACTGCACGAAAGGCAGCAAGTTAACCTCCCAACTTGTGGTAAACTCGACACGTACTTCAGTGTGTGAAAAATATAAAACTGAACTAATAACATAATTATATTATTATGATACAGTGGACGACTTACAACATACAATTGTTTACAAAATAACAGAAATGAATGTTTTTTGTTATTCATTTTATCATTAATAATTACTTTAGACTTTACAGAACACTATACAAACAGACAAGAAATGGATTACAATAGTTGTTTTGCAGGCAAAAGTAACAATGCATTACTTTTCTATACAATGTCCAAAATATGAATAAACCCCATTGTGTCCTCGGTCGGACACAATGAAAAAAGTTATTCTGAATGTTATGATAGTATACACACATTGACGAGAGAGCAAAATACTCGCTCGAATGCAATGTTCGAGCACATGTTCATCTTCAGCTGCATTTGCGGTTACCTCCCCTGATGAGATCTCTGACACCGTTGGAGACCCAGAGAAGCGCATAAACTATTCTGGGTTTCCCTTTCATTTAAACTGGTGGGGAATTTGGTCAAAGTGAGAGTGGAGTCTTTGTGATTATTGCGACGGAAACTTTGTCATATGCCACAGAGTCTGTGTGATTTTAGCATCATGAAGGGAAGGATAAGGTAAAGTAAATGGCCTGTATACCTACAACATGAATATTACAAGAGAGTTGAATTCACATTTACTTACATAAGGTTTATATCAGTAACAAGTACATATTATGATGTTCAGAAAGCTACTGATAATCATGTAAAACCATTAATTGTCACGAAATTAATCCTTTTTGATAAATAACCGGTATATTGTGACAAATGACCCCCAAAGAAGTGTAAAAATAATACAATGAGTTCCGATCAGTGTTTATCACCTTTCATCATAAAGCATGTGCTGTTTTATCAGCGAAAAAGCGTACATATCAATTTCCATGCATTGGTCTTATGTCACAGAAACTTTGTGATTACGAAATTGACGTAACGGAAAATTCACTCATTGTCACAGGTAATTCCCAATCACAACATGGAGTAGACGGGGTATGATTCGTCCAATCTAGTCCATGAATCGGATTTGGAAGTGTTTTCAAGTTATGTCAACGGATTAGAAATGGTTGTTGGAAGAGAACCAAACTCTATATGTCACTGTGATACCTTTTTTTTTGGATTAGAAATGATTGTTAGGCGACTTTTCTTCTTTCAAATGTTTCCGTTCTTTGAAGCGTGCTCGTTTTTATCGAAGCTGCATCAATTGTTTTTCCTTTTTGTTTTGTTTCACTATTTACACCAACTTCAGCTGCTACGATTACACTTTTATCATCATTAAACTTAGCAGAACTTTGGTATGGACGGGGAGGTATATAATCTTGCTACGACTCGATTCTCTTGCTCTGGTATATTGTTCCAGGTCTTTACTCGCTAGTTTGAGTGAGTGAGTGAGTTTGAAATATCACAACACGACTCTGGGTGAATATCTAAACTTTTAGTCCTCATGTCAAGTGTTATTGAGCATGTACCCCTCAGGCCCATATACAATGCATAGATATTTACAAACATCACGGACGGTGGGGTAGCCTAGTGGTTAAAGCGTTCGCTCGTCACACTGATGACCCGGGTTCGATTCCCCACATGGGCAAAATGTGTGAAGCCCATTTCTGGTGTTCCCCGCCGAGATATTGCAGGATTATTGCCAAACTCACTCACTCACTCAATAAAAAAATCGCAGCTGCATTTGTATCAAATTTGTGAGCAAAGGAACGGTTCTTTTTTCGCATGTCATATTCATTTCATAATAATAAGGGCCTGAGAAGTTATAGTCACATCGGCAATATTTCAGCCATAAAACTAAACTCACTCGCTCACTTACAGTGTCGGATAATAAAACCATAATGCTACAACGATAGTTTCAAGAGTTCAAAAATTGTTAGTTAGATCGTTGACACGTAGAGTGATCGTTGATTGTGAAGTCATTTCAGATGGATTGAGTATTATTTGAATTAACAATGCCACTTTCATCAAATGTTGTTGACTTATAAATTAAGTCAAGCTTTACGTAGCATCTATAGTTTATAATTGAAATGGCAATGATCTTATACGTGCGCATCGTGTCGGCGACTCTCAAGGTAACCCAAGCCCGTTGATTGACAGATTTGCATTAGCTGACGTTTAATCATTATCAATGTCATTACATTTATCAATGACTTGGTGACATTAAACTATTTACATACTCATGTCTGTAGAATGATAAGTTCATTATCATAATAACATATTAATGAATGAAACGGTTGACTCCAGCAATAAAATCTGAAATAATCGAGTCTAGACCAGACGATCTAGTGATCAGCATCGATCTACGCAGTCAGACTGACAAGTCAGCGAGCATAAAATTTCATTTCCCATCACTGTCTAAAACAAAACTTCACACGCCCAATCAAAACTGTAAACTGTGAATAATGCTGGATATTAAAATATTGCGGTGGTAGCATAATTGTTCAATTGCATTGCCCTTTATGACTGTTCACTGGGTTTTTCAATGTAATTTATTGACTGATCTTTGATACTGTTGGTTACTCTTTAGCTCTGTTCGTACCGGTTTACATTCAATTTGGGGATCCAGAATGTAATATTTGTTCAATTTATACGGTTCCCACAGCTGCTTTGCCTGTTAAGCTCAGAGACATTAGTTTCAATAGATAATTGAAACTGACTTCTCTCTTACATTAACGTTATATATTTCCTGTATCTGTTGACCATGAAGATCCGGGTTAGAATTAGTCTTCAGTAAGCCACACTTGTCGGAAAAGGTGACTAACGAGTATTGACAGACCAACCAATCAACAAAACTAATCTTTGACTTATAAACCTTTAGATGACTTCCATATGTTCATTGTCTTATCACACGATAATTATCCTTCGACAATTCATTGTACCTGTGACAATCCGGGTTAGAATTGATCTTCAGTATCCCATATTTGTCCTAAGAGGATCGAGCGGTCAGGCACGCTGGCTTGGTTGGCACATATCATCGTATATCAACTGCGTAGATCGATGCTCATGCTGTTGATCACTGGGTTGTCTGGTCCAGATTTGATTACTTACAGACCGCCACCATACAGCTGGAATATTGCTGATTGCGGCGTAAAGCTTGCTTAAACTCACTCACTCACTCTGAAATAAGGACCTTTTAAACTGAAGTCCTTGTTTCAATACAAGACTATTAAAATAGCAGCATCATATCAGGTCATATTCCCTGGCCTCCATACCCGTGAATGTCCGGGTTAGAATATTGATCTTTAGTAACCCATGCTTGTCGTAAGAGGCGACTAACGGGATCGGGTGGTCAGGCTCGCTGGCTTGGTTGACACATGCCATTGGTTCCCAATTGCGCAGATCGATACTCATGCTGTTGATCACTAGATTGTCTGTTCCAGACCGTAGCCATATAGCTGGAATATTGCTGAGTGCGGCGTAAAACTAAACTCACTCACTCATTCACCCTGGCCTCCACTAACGTCCACTGACATCAAACGTAACAGACAAACTGACAATGTCATGAGTTCAATGAGGGCAAGTGGCCATTGACGCCATCGTCTATTGATACGTTTCTAGAACTCCAGTGAGACACACTTCTGCATAATGGACAGTACCGCAGGGTACTTCATATCTTCATGGTATTCATTCTTTTGAGCATGCACTTATTGTCTCCTTTCCACTGGTCATTGACAGCGTCGGTTGACTCAATGCTCGACGCAGTTTCCCTTGACATTTGTTCAGGTGTTGTCGTGGACAACCATCTGAACAACATAGAGAGTAAACACATGATCACCATGTCGACTTTCCACAGAATGGGACGGTAATCACAATGTAACTTTGGAGTCTCAACATATTTTGAACACAGTCGGGATTCAGATAAAATGTCTGAATATTGTGTACAGAAATTTAGCCTTTAGCATAACAGGTGTGATATTCAACTTGAATTACTGTCATTTGTTGACAGAATGTATACTGTGAGTGTATTTATTATCAACGTACGACTCAGAGTCACGATACGGCCGAAACATTGAGGACTTCCAATCATTTATCTGACAGCAACTGTAATTTGCCTTTTACAAATCAAATAAAACTCCTACCATTATTTATGTATTTTCATAGCGACAAAATGCTTGAAATACCGCCACTGTGACTTTATGGTTTAACTCTCGTTCATGGATCATTGATTACCAAGAGCCCGCGATACAAAGGACCCGATCCGCAACATCGGGTCACCAAAACAGGCTATATAAGAATTGAATCCACCAGCTTTGTCTCTACAGTAAATTACTTGTCTACTTGAGTTGCAGGTTGGACAACGGCTGAATGACCCGGAAGTTGTATACCAGGCACAATGTGTTCCATCTTAGATTTGTCTTGAACGACAAAGAGTACAGGCAGTGTTTGTTATATTCCACAAAACATGACGCCGCAGTAGGCTTTATGTCGGTGTTTTAGACACAGCTGATACATTAAACGCAACTACTGCTTTTGTGTACATTTCTAAAACAATATGATATTATATCAATGCTTATGATGTGAATCACTGGACAGTTATTCAAGACCTCAATTATTAACAAATGACGAGAACGGGGTTGAACAAGAAGTAAACAACCAGAGAGTTTCTTTTCATTTATATGTACTAAGTATGCCTACGAATATACAGATGATCAACTTCTATCTATAATATTAGCGACATTTCGATGCATTGATTGACTTTAGTTTTACGCCACACTCAGCAATATTGCAGCTATATGGCGGCGGTCTGTAAATCATCGAATCTGGACCAGACAATCAAGTGATCAACATCATGAGGATCAATCTACGCTGTTGGGATACAATGACGTGTGTCAACCAAGTTAGCGAGTCTGACCACTCGATCCCACTAGTCGCCTTTACGACAAGCATGGGTAACTGAAGATCAATTCTAACCGGATCTTCACGGTTTCATAAGGTTAAGAGGTATGTATGAAATATAGCGAAGTTTTAAAATTATTACAAAAAGAGATACATTGCTGGGTTCACTAAATGTACCACCCAATGTATAAAATCCCCGTCTCAAAGATTAACCATAATCCTTAATACTATCAAGAAATGACTTTCTCTATATTCACAGAAAGTGAATCAATTGCATGTGGATTCTAAAAGTACAAAGAATTTGCTTACATTTGTAGATTATCAGATACTGTATACCACTAACCCACATAACAAACTTGAAGAAATAATTGATTCCTGATCAATGGGGTATTTGTAGATGATCATGGTGAACACAGATATACATACATATCTATCTGCAGAGGTTTAGGACAATTTGTCAAAAATGAAGCCACATGTCATTTGAAGTTTACCGAGAAAACAGTATGTGAAATCCTTGACTTTATCATTGATAACATCTTTGTGAACTGTGGGGGTAAACATTTCGCATAGGCATTCACATGGGCAATAAATGCTCCCCTCCTTGCGGATCTGTTTCTTTATGCATATGAATCAGAATTTCTCTTTGGGTTGGCAAAATCAAAAGAAGGTAAGTTTGCCAAGAAGTTTAACTTAAGTTTCCGGTACATTGATGATCTAATATCGCTCAGTAACCATGAAATAGCCAGTTCCCTGCCACTGATTTACCCACCTGAACTTGAAATTAAGGAGACAAGTGAGGCGACATCAGCTGTTTCATATTTAGATGTAAACATAAAGATTCAGAGTGAGAAACTATCCACAAGGTTGTATGACAAAAGGGATGATTTCAACTTTCCAATAGTCAACTTCCCTTTCACAACTAGCAATATTCCAACACATCCAACCTTTGGTGTTTACATTTGATAACTTTCGAAGCACAATCGAGCGTGCTCTATCAGGATTTCAAAGAGCGTCATACCGAATGACTGATGGTTAGTGTTAGAGTTTGTTGTAGATTTCTTTTTTGTGTTTGTGATTTTGAAGTCTTTGAAGTTGTTGTTTGAGCTCTGACTTATGACTGATGCCGTATTTGGTGTTGGTACTGATATGGGTAGATAAGGCTGATTTGGAGTCATTTTTATTCAGAGTTCAGATGTTCTTTGATTCAGTTTGTGAGGGGTTTCGGATGCTTCTTCAATATTAAAATGAAAGCACTGGTTGTTGCTGTTGGCTAGATGGTCGTTTCTCTGCGGACCTTTAATGGTGTTTTGAAGGTATATTCCTTACACATTTGACCATGCCGCGGTTGTGTTGAGACTGCGAGTCGTGACAAACATATATGATGGATTTTGCAAACTAAGATATAAGATACAACCCCGTATGTCACAGTGCAATACTAACAGAAGACGACATGTTGAAGTGTACATTCATAATCTTATATCTTCATAACTTCACAAACATAAAAGCCATAATTTATATGAAATCAATCATGCATTACCTAAGTGTAAATGGGGATAGAGAAACCGACGAATGTTTAAACAGATATAATGAGAAACAATGTCTTTGTACTATAGGGTGCCACCCAGAAACTGGTGTTGGTCAGTATTTTCCAGGTGGGCTCCTGCATTCACTTGCAAGATGAGTATTTCAGTCAGATTCTGTTCCTCAAGTCAGTAAGTTTGAACAGATACGGATGATTGGACGATAGCTTCTTGGAACAGGAATTCCTGCATTCCGTGTAGTTGGTTGTTCTTGTTCCAGTAGTGCGGTAGTGAAATGAACAAGCTTTCAGAATTACTGAGAACACATTCCGGGATGAACATAGAGAATGGGAACGAGTAGTGTCGTTCAACGATTTGTGTTTTTCACAGGCAATCCGAAGGACATACGTAAATAGAGAACAGACATACATCTTCCACTGAGTAAAAGCATAAATGACGAAATGCAAATTCCATTCAGTGCTTATGAATTTGTCAATAGACTTCACTATAGTAGAATTCACAACTAAACTTCGGTCATATAAAGAGGTACTTCAAATAAATTCAATGAAAGATATTGCATATTCTCCGGAGAGGGCAACTGGTGACATGAAGAAATATTCCATTTGGTGAAAGTGACACAATCAATACAAAAGTAAAACTATCTAAAATAAGAAAATTGATCCAATTCCATACAAGAATCCATAAACAACGACATAACGCATTGGTCCTTATGTGGTTCAGGTGCACTGAAGTGCAGAGAGTCTATAGGGGTTACTGCAGGTGAGACATAAATTATTAAGGTCCTGATCCGCAGCGGAATTAATTCCATGAGGATTCTGAAAAACTCAAAGAAATTGCTTATATTTGTAAAATCTCAGAAACGGACCCAGTTTAGTTCTGTCAAAACATTTGATTTGTCAACATTGTCTACTATTTGAGGAAAAACGTCATTCATTGCTCAATGGTGCATTTGTAAATAAACGTGGTGAGCACTGAATTAATTCAGTTCCATGCAATATTCGTAAACAACGACATAAGACATTGGTCCTCCTGTAGTTCAGGTACACTGAAGTATAGACAATCTGTAAGGTTACCTACAGGTGGGACATAAATTATTAACACATACGAAAACAATTGTACTCTATTCATAGGTGTGGCTAGTCGAAGCGGAATACCAACGCAGAATACCACGGGCAAGACATCACGTTAAGCAGGTGAAAGATGTAAATTGAGAAGATGATTTTTGTTTGCATTTGGTCAGCACTGACGTTACTACCGGCGGTGGTGTCGTTGCTACGACATTTCGACAACACTTTATATAAATGCGACGAAGGCTTCTACACAGTCAAGTATACACACACCTATATCGGATGTGTGACATTCTGCTGGTACTCCAAAAGATGTAATGCTATTACCTGGGTGAGGGCATCTAGAGACTGTCGACTCCATGACTCAACCCTCACTGATTCATCAACGTCCATTCCAGATCACCGATGCATCAGTGAAGATGTGCACTCATCAAATATGGTAGGTAGTGACATAGTTGTAGGAAACTGTAGCTGTAAGTAGAATGTCAGGCAGGACCAAACAACTTACGTAATCTATCTACTACTCAAACAGATGTAGTAGTTCGCTTGAAGTATGTTGGTGTGAAACATAGAGTTAGAATTGGACATGGCTCCGGATGCTACTTTGGAAAGTTAAAATGGAACTGTATTCCATGCGTGTCCGCTTGTTTGTGTTTGCTTGTTTGTGTGTGTGTGTGTGGTCATGTTTTAACACAAATTTTCTAAGGTGCTACCCAGTAAGATTTCACACATTAATTACACATTTGGCTCCGACTCCGACATTACTGCTCTTGCCATCAACAGAATTCCATCCTCAGGTGAGAAAGCTGTCGAACACTTTGATGTTAGGAGAACGTGCATACCGCATTAGGATGCTAATTCTGTCGTGGGAAAGGGAACAGGCATATTCCATGCAATACAACCCTTCATGACGTATTATGTGCTATGCTGCATGTCACCATATATAATCACCAGTTTACATGATAAGCTACACAGTACTTAGTTCATGCCTACCTACCTTACGTTACCAGTATGTATTTCTGTTAGGGTCCGAGCCACCCGTGTACAGGACGTCCCTGTCCTGACACCCATGCCGATCAGAAGTGTGCCCGGTTTTCCCAAGGGAGCAAAGCCCTTGGTAATGCAGAGGGCAGCATAGACTAACGCTTAGGCTCTGAATATATGTAATTTTGATAGTAACAAACAAGCCCATTTAAATTCTCCCAAGGAGACCAGAGATTCAGAGATCCTGAACCTGAGGAAATCTTGACTTGCTTTGGCAGTAGGGAAAATAATGTGGTTCAGGGACTGTGAGACAGACTAAGGGCGGCAGCACCTCCTGGGAGAAGTCCCGTTCGCTGTCTGGACTGCGTGTAAAGGGACAAGGTCTCTGAGCTGCTGAAAATCTTAAGCAGACTGATTATACAGGGTATTTGCTATTTAAATGTAAGATGATGATTCAATGATGATGAAAATAGTTCATTTTTCTTTCTAGTCTGTACACATGATAATGATACCATTATTTAGTTTGATGCTGGCTCCAAAGGTGAAACAGATGATTTAACATAAAAATTGCATTGTAAAATGATTATTAAAAATCTTTGAGACGTGTCAAGCCCTGTCTCATGTAAGTCTCTGACATGCGAATCCCGTGAGGATGTGCGTCAACCCCTGTCTCATGTAAGTCTCGGACATGCGTATCCCGTGAGGATCTAGATCTGCGTCAATCCCTGTCTCATGTAAGTCTCTGACATGCGTATCCCGTCAGGATCTGCGTCAATCCCTGTCTCATGTAAGTCTCTGACATGCGTATCCCGTCAGGATCTGCGTCAATCCCTATCTCATGTAAGTCTCTGACATGGGTATCCCGTGAGGATCTGCGTCAATCCCTATCTAATGTAAGTCTCTGACATGGGTATCCCGTGAGGATCTGCGTCAATCCCTGTCTCATGTAAGTCTCTGACATGCGTATCCCGTGAGGATCTGCGTCAATCCCTATCTCATGTAAGTCTCTGACATGCGTATCCCGTGAGGATCTGCGTCAATCCCTGTCTCATGTAAGTCTCTGACATGCGTATCCCGTGAGGATCTGCGTCAATCCCTATCTCATGTAAGTCTCTGACATGGGTATCCCGTGAGGGTCTGCGTCAATCCCTATCTCATGTAAGTCTCTGACATGCGTATCCCGTGAGGATCTGCGTCAATCCCTGTCTCATGTAAGTCTCTGACAGGGGTATCCCGTGAGGATCTGCGTCAATCCCTATCTCATGTAAGTCTCTGACATGGGTATCCCGTGAGGATCTACGTCAGTCCCTATCTCATGTAAGGCTCTGACATGCGTATCCCGTGAGGATCTGCGTCAATCCCTATCTCATGTAAGTCTCTGACATGGGTATCCCGTGAGGATCTGCGTCAATCCCTATCTAATGTAAGTCTCTGACATGGGTATCCCGTGAGGATCTGCGTCATTCCCTATCTCATGTAAGTCTCGCACATGCGTATCCCGTGAGGATCTGCGTCAATCCCTATCTAATATAAGTCTCGCACATGCGTATCCCGTGAGGATTTGCGTCAATCCATGTCTCATGTAAGGCTCTGACATGTGTATCCCGTGAGGATCTGCTTCACTCCCCATCTCATATAAGTCTCTGACATGCGTATGCTGTCAGCATCTGCGTCACTCCCTATCTCATGTAAGGCTCTGACATGCGTATCCCGTGAGGATCTACGTCACTCCCTATCTCATGTAAGTCTCTGACATGCGTATCCCGTCAGGATCTGCGTCAATCCCTGTCTCATGTAAGTCTCTGACATGCGTATCCCGTCAGGATCTGCGTCAATCCCTGTCTCATGTAAGTCTCTGACATGGGTATCCCGTGAGGATCTACGTCACTCCCTATCTCATGTAAGTCTCTGACATGCGTATCCCGTGAGGATCTACGTCACTCCCTATCTCATGTAAGTCTCTGACATGCGTATCCCGTCAGGATCTGCGTCAATGCCTGTCTCATGTAAGTCTCTGACATGGGTATCCCGTGAGGATCTGCGTCAATCCCTGTCTCATGTAAGTCTCTGACATGCGTATCCCGTCAGGATCTGCGTCAATCCCTGTCTCATGTAAGTCTCTGACATGCGTATCCCGTCAGGATCTGCGTCAATCCCTGTCTCATGTAAGTCTCTGACATGCGTATCCCGTCAGGATCTGCGTCAATGCCTGTCTCATGTAAGTCTCTGACATGCGTATCCCGTGAGGATCTACGTCAATCCCTATCTCATGTAAGTCTCTGACATGCGTATCCCGTCAGGATCTGCGTCAATGCCTGTCTCATGTAAGTCTCTGACATGCGTATCCCGTCAGGATCTGCGTCAATCCCTGTCTCATGTAAGTCTCTGACATGGGTATCCCGTGAGGGTCTGCGTCAATCCCTATCTCATGTAAGTCTCTGACATGCGTATCCTGGGTATAACCCGTCAAGTACATATTGTGTCAGCGTAACCCCACAGCACAGACTGTGACAAACACCGTCACTAGCAAGTTGAGCTGGAACAACACGTATAATTAATATAGTTTAAGTGTATCGCGATTACTCGCGTTATATAGTGAAAGGTATGCCGTTACAAGCTCCTGATATTGTGTGTTTGTTGTTTTACGCCGCACTCAGTAATATTTCAGCTTTATTGCTGCGGTCTGTAAATATTCTTGTCTTGATCAGACAATCCAGTGATCAACAGCATCAGTATCGACCTACGTGTTTGGGATACGATGACATGTGTCAACCAAGTCAGCGAGCCTGACCACCCGATCACGTTCGTTACCTCTCACGACAAGCAGGGGTTGGAGACCAATTCTATCCCAGATCTTCACTAGTACAAACTCATTATATTCATTCAGAAAATGGCTTGTTTTTAAGATAATGTTATTGTCTGTATAACCGTTAATGTGATCTGCGAACAAAACAAGGAATGTTTCTTAAGCCTCCGAACATCAATAGCGCAAAAAATTATCATTTATCCACTTGTTGAACCGTTAGACAATCCACTCGAAACAGCATCGGTAAATTAAATATTCAGACTGAAGTGGTTCGTTCTCCATTCAGTTAGGTGTGAATGTTAATGTGACATATTGACAAAATAGATGAATAACAACTCAGAGTCAGATAGGAGAGAAAGTCAAAGTTTATGTTACAAGTAATGATAATGCATACAAACAATAGTGACACGTGGAAGTATAGAATATAAAACCTAATATACCATCTAAATTAATGACTAAACTATGCCACCTGGTAAAATGGAAAACATACATGCAGTCGCATTTCAGACACTCTAATATTCACCACCGTGTGCTTACAAGCATATATCTGAAGTGTGAATAGATATTGCCTTATAGAAGATAACATACGCTATATTTGGGATTGCACTTAGAAGGGTACGTGTCGACTGCCTGTTGTCAGTCTTTCATTCTTTTTGAAACTGACTGACTGAGTTTAGTTTTACGCCGCTTTTAGCAATATTCCAGCAATATCACGGCGGGGACACCAGAAATATTCCAGCAATATCAACGGCTTGGGCGTGACGACCAACGCTTTAAATATGCTACCCCACCGCCCTTTTGAAACTGCGATGGCTGAGTGGGTTAGATCGTGACTTTGTGTGCTGGCTGTTCTGTGCCTCAATCTGACAGTCTTGTTCGAATCCCGTATTGGATTCGAACTTAGAAAGTGTAACCCCAAATATGTGGTATGTTATATGAATATGTAGGAATAATTAAAATGACTCACTACCAAGCAATGACGAATTATGTGAAGAACCTAAAGATCTGATGTCCAAATGTTGCTCAAGGATGGACTGACATGAATTTATGTGCAAAATTACCCAACGAAGAGGTAAAATCCGGACAAAGAGTGAAGGATGAGTGGCACGGTGACAGCCGGGTCGGACCACATATCTGACACTGACATGTTCCAATCTAATCTAATATAGCAGCTTTATAATCGCTTGGCGCATACACAAAGCACAATGTGAAGCCAGCAAGTAGACGTGCCCTAATTAGGTCATGTGAACACAACACCGCACACAACTCAAACCGTCCTGTATCGCCTACCCAAGCTGTCTCTGTATATCACTTCCCGGTGTGGTGTTAATGGGGAGTCGATGATGGTTGTACCTGTATATCACATCCCGGTGTGGTGTTAATAGGGAGTCCATGATGGTTGTACCTGTATATCACATCCCGGTGTGGTGTTAATGGGGAGTCCATGATGGTTGTACCTGTATATCACATCCCGGTGTGGTGTTAATGGGGAGTCCATGATGGTTGTACCTGTATATCACATCCCGGTGTGGTGTTAATAGGGAGTCCATGATGGTTGTACCTGTATATCACATCCCGGTGTGGTGTTAATGGGGAGGCCATGATGGTTGTACCTGTATATCACATCCCGGTGTGGTGTTAATAGGGAGTCCATGATGGTTGTACCTGTATATCACTTCCCGGTGTGGTGTTAATGGGGAGGCCATGATGGTTGTACCTGTATATCACTTCCCGGTGTGGTGTTAATGGGGAGGCCATGATGGTTGTCTCTGTATATCACATCCCGGTGTGGTGTTAATGGGGAGTCCATGATGGTTGTACCTGTATATCACATCCCGGTGTGGTGTTAATGGGGAGTCCATGATGGTTGTACCTGTATATCACATCCCGGTGTGGTGTTAATGGGGAGTCCATGATGGTTGTACCTGTATATCACATCCCGGTGTGGTGTTAATGGGAGGCCATGATGGTTGTACCTGTATATCACATCCCGGTGTGGTGTTAATGGGGAGTCCATGATGGTTGTCTCTGTATATCACTTCCCGGTGTGGTGTTAATGGGGAGGCCATGATGGTTGTACCTGTATATCACTTCCCGGTGTGGTGTTAATAGGGAGGCCATGATGGTTGTACCTGTATATCACATCCCGGTGTGGTGTTAATGGGGAGGCCATGATGGTTGTACCTGTATATCACATCCCGGTGTGGTGTTAATGGGGAGGCCATGATGGTTGTACCTGTATATCACATCCCGGTGTGGTGTTAATAGGGAGGCCATGATGGTTGTACCTGTATATCACTTCCCGGTGTGGTGTTAATGGGGAGGCCATGATGGTTGTCTCTGTATATCACATCCCGGTGTGGTGTTAATGGGGAGGCCATGATGGTTGTACCTGTATATCACATCCCGGTGTGGTGTTAATAGGGAGTCCATGATGGTTGTACCTGTATATCACTTCCCGGTGTGGTGTTAATAGGGAGGCCATGATGGTTGTACCTGTATATCTCATCCCGGTGTGGTGTTAATGGGGAGGCCATGATGGTTGTCTCTGTATATCACTTCCCGGTGTGGTGTTAATGGGGAGGCCATGATGGTTGTCTCTGTATATCACATCCCGGTGTGGTGTTAATAGGAGGCCATGATGGTTGTACCTGTATATCACTCCCGGTGTGGTGTTAATGGGGAGGCCATGATGGTTGTACCTGTATATCACTTCCCGGTGTGGTGTTAATGGGGAGGCCATGATGGTTGTACTCTGTATATCACATCCCGGTGTGGTGTTAATGGGGAGTCCATGATGGTTGTACCTGTATATCACATCCCGGTGTGGTGTTAATGGGGAGTCCATGATGGTTGTACCTGTATATCACATCCCGGTGTGGGTGTTAATGGGGAGTCCATGATGGTTGTACCTGTATATCACTTCCCGGTGTGGTGTTAATGGGGAGGCCATGATGGTTGTACCTGTATATCACTTCCCGGTGTGGTGTTAATGGGGAGGCCATGATGGTTGTCTCTGTATATCACATCCCGGTGTGGTGTTAATGGGGAGTCCATGATGGTTGTACCTGTATATCACATCCCGGTGTGGTGTTAATAGGGAGGCCATGATGGTTGTACCTGTATATCACTTCCCGGTGTGGTGTTAATGGGGAGGCCATGATGGTTGTCTCTGTATATCACTTCCCGGTGTGGTGTTAATGGGGAGGCCATGATGGTTGTCTCCTGTATATCACATCCCGGTGTGGTGTTTAATGGGGAGTCCATGATGGTTGTACCTGTATATCACATCCCGGTGTGGTGTTAATAGGGAGGCCATGATGGTTGTACCTGTATATCACTTCCCGGTGTGGTGTTAATGGGGAGGCCATGATGGTTGTACCTGTATATCACATCCCGGTGTGGTGTTAATGGGGAGGCCATGATGGTTGTACCTGTATATCACTTCCCGGTGTGGTGTTAATGGGGAGGCCATGATGGTTGTACCTGTATATATCACTTCCCGGTGTGGTGTTAATGGGGAGGCCATGATGGTTGTCTCTGTATATCACTTCCCGGTGTGGTGTTAATGGGGAGGCCATGATGGTTGTCTCTGTATATCACTCCCGGTGTGGTGTTAATGGGGAGGCCATGATGGTTGTCTCTGTATATCACATCCCGGTGTGGTGTTAATGGGGAGTCCATGATGGTTGTACCTGTATATAACTTCCCGGTGTGGTGTTAATGGGGAGTCGATGATGGTTGTACCTGCATATCTCTTCCCGGTGTGGTGTTAATAGGGAGTCCATGATGGTTGTACCTGTCGGTGTGGTATCACATCCCGGTGTGGTGTTAATAGGGAGTCCATGATGGTTGTACCTGTATATCACATCCCGGTGTGGTGTTAATAGGGAGGCCATGATGGTTGTACCTGTATATCACATCCCGGTGTGGTGTTAATAGGGAGGCCATGATGGTTGTACCTGTATATCACATCCCGGTGTGGTGTTAATAGGGAGGCCATGATGGTTGTACCTGTATATCTCATCCCGGTGTGGTGTTAATAGGGAGGCCATGATGGTTGTACCTGTATATCACATCCCGGTGTGGTGTTAATGGGGAGGCGATGATGGTTGTACCTGTATATCACATCCCGGTGTGGTGTTAATGGGGAGTCCATGATGGTTGTACCTTTATATCTCACCTGGGATAGTTGATCACACACTCACCCGGGCGACAGAATGCATACCTTCCACATATTTAGGCATTTTTATATATTTTATATCTCCAGATTATGGGTTCATATCTTTATACGACGAGGTCGGTTCCCTGTGAATAAAACACACACTGTCATTTTTACTACATTACGAGACGACTTGCTCTATTTAGCTTCTATGGTCACACAACTCAATCGGGCTTTGTGTTGCCTACCTGTCACTTGAATCACTTCCTGGTGTAGTGTTTTATGCAGTTCTGTGTCACCATGATGGTTGTGTCTGTACCTCTGAACTGAGTATTTAGATATGTATTTGTGATCATGGGCAGTGCAGTTCTTGACAAGGTAAGTTAACGTGGTGTTAATCCACATGCATCTATATGACGCTCGTACCTCAATTCATCATCCAAAACTGTGTTTCACTGGAGTGTCATGTGTGAGATAAAACGATATCTCTAATGAGATGTCATGTTGACAGTAGATTTTGTACAATGCCCTGATAATACTATGACGACATTAATTTGATGAAGTCACATCGCCATGACATCGCTGTACTGCAAATCTAATGGCAGTACTGTATTCAGTGATGTAAATGTTTCATTGAGAATTAATGAAGAATGATTTTGTATGAAAAATAGAATCTCACCCTCGTGTCTTCTGATATCAAATATATTGATGCTCGTTGATAAAAATATCCTCGGCAAGCCTCGGATAAATGTAACTTTATCATCTCGTGTTGATATAACTGGCATCAGTAGACCCTTGTGTGAGATTCTCCATGTATTACCCGTTAAGACTAGAAACTACCGAGTTCATAAAATGGTATCTGTAGTGGTACAGCTATTACTTCATACGCACCCGTGTATTTTACCGTTATCCACACTGCATTGTTGACGTCAGTTGCATCTTATTGAGACATACCGCATACAAGGTTCATCCTTACTGCTGCAGCTATTACTTCACGCCCACCCGTGTATTTTACCGTTATCCACACTGCATTGTTGACGTCAGTTGCATCTTATTGAGACATACCGCATACAAGGTTCATCCTTACTGCTGCAGCTATTACTTCACGCCCACCCGTGTATTTTACCGTTATCCACACTGCATTGTTGACGTCAGTTGCATCGTATTGAGACATATCGCATACAAGGTTCATCCTTACTGCTGCAGCTATTACTTCACGCCCACCCGTGTATTTTACCGTTATCCACACTGCATTGTTGACGCCAGTTGCATCTTATTGAGACATACCGCATACAAGGTTCATCCTTACTGCTGCAGCTATTACTTCACGCCCACCCGTGTATTTTACCGTTATCCACACTGCATTGTTGACGTCAGTTGCATCTTATTGAGACATACCGCATACAAGGTTCATCCTTACTGCTGCAGCTATTACTTCACGCCCACCCGTGTATTTTACCGTTATCCACACTGCATTGTTGACGTCAGTTGCATCTTATTGAGACATACCGCATACAAGGTTCATCCTTACTGCTGCAGCTATTACTTCACGCCCACCCGTGTATTTTACCGTTATCCACACTGCATTGTTGACGTCAGTTGCATCGTATTGAGACATACCGCATACAAGGTTCATCCTTACTGCTGCAGCTATTACTTCACGCCCACCCGTGTATTTTACCGTTATCCACACTGCATTGTTGACGTCAGTTGCATCTTATTGAGACATACCGCATACAAGGTTCATCCTTACTGCTGCAGCTATTACTTCACGCCCACCCGTGTATTTTACCGTTATCCACACTGCATTGTTGACGTCAGTTGCATCTTATTGAGACATACCGCATACAAGGTTCATCCTTACTGCTGCAGCTATTACTTCACGCCCACCCGTGTATTTTACCGTTATCCACACTGCATTGTTGACGTCAGTTGCATCTTATTGAGACATACCGCATACAAGGTTCATCCTCTACCCTACCCCTCCTTAAAAGATTTCGACTTGTACACTTAGCAATAGAATCATTGCTTGAACAAGGCTTTCCACTGACGGATAAAAACAACATATATTGTTGGGTATACAGTGTTCATTGCGCTGTGCCGTGTATATGATAGACTGTTCCTGATTTTGGTATATTTTACAAAGCATTCTCATTTGGAGGCATGCAGAAAGTATGTTGTTGTCAATCACAGGATTCTAGCTTTTTACAAGAGTACAAGATCATGGTTATATATTAAAATATCACACACTCGAGTTAAAATGAACATTATTATCCTCTATAACAGATGCATATAATGATGGCGGGATGATGACCTCATTTAAAACGATACAATGAATCATGATAGAGGTCTTACGTATTATGATATTTTGGTGTTAAGGAGAATCCCTAGTTTACAAAAATATGGTATAACTGATAAATACTATGAAAAAGATAGTGATGTTCGTAAGCTAGGGCAGGGGGTTAAATTTCTGACAAGATGTTTCTTTGTCAGGTTATGCCAAAAGCCTGTTTCAGTTACGAATTTGTGGGGGTTATGTTTAACTAGAGAAGCCAACACTCTTTTCGTTAAATGGCTACTGCTCTATAACAGATATTCCACTATGTATTTATTGACTTTGATACGAAAATCATTCCACCATGAAGTGGGGGGTTGAAGGCCACCATGTGAGACCTGTTGAAAACTTTATAAGTTTGATATGTACTTTCTCAATTATTTCGCAATTTTCGTGATCGTATCACCATATTTCAGACTCTTATTATAGTATGGGGACAGTCATAACATGGCACGCAGAATAAAGACCAGAATAATATGTTTGGTTTTTGATGTGTTTCCTACATATTTTTTAACGACAATTAAGTTTTCTGTTGCTATGGAGCTTAATCCAAAGGGGAATACATGTTAATAGTTTGCCTGTTTACTATTTTCAGGTGGCAACATATTGTCGCCCGATTAAGATGAAGAGGTTACTGTTTGTCATGGTGATGTTGGCTGGGGTGTTAGCAAGTAAGTGTCTCATATATGAGTGAAGAACAGTGAGTTCCACTTGTTATCTTCCAACGATCACAGCCTACATATTAGATAACATAACATTTTCCAGTACTATCATACAATATATATTTACTTCATCATACAGTGTGCATGTTTCAGCGTCCCTTCCTCCTCATCTGACCAGCTACCCACAGTCTGCCTTGGATGGAGCCAAGGTCACACTGTCATGTACACCAGCCTATGATAGAGCGATAATTGTACATAAGAAGACTGCGTTGCTTTGAGTAGTGACAAGAGTAGTTGTAGTCGTATCCGTTGCACTAGTAGTTGTAGTAATATTCGTGGTCGCAGCGGTGGTGGTAGTAGACGTAGTAGCAGTAGTAGTATTTGTAGTCGTTGTAGTAGTAGTACACGAGTATTGGTGTTTTTCCTTATTTGCCATGACACTGTTCCAAGTGTCCAAAATTTCACCTTTTCAGCTGTAGTATAATAACTCTTGTATACATAACTCATACTCAGGGGTTATCTATTATAATCATGACTTTTGTGAGTGGACTGTTCTCCCTTTGACCATAGGTTGACCCAATCTGATTTGAAAAAGGCGTTTCACTGTCACTACTCTTTGTTGTTTATGTTTCGAGGTTCATCGTCAACGGGAGCCAAAGATACGACTACACCGGACCAAACAGAGTCTACACAAGGTGTGTATCAACTCTAAATTGTAATTGTGAAAGTATAGAATATCAGTATCTTGGAATGACTATCTTATGAATGGTTTATTGATTTTGGAAATGAACATTTATAATTGTTTGACAATATCGTCAATTGATTAAATGTTTGACTTCGGGTATAAAGCGTTGTTGGTTTGCTTTTCACCTACAAAGACTCATTAAAGAATTGAATTTAGCGTAGTGAAATACTGACTCCTATATGTGTCAAGGTTCTACCACGACAGTTCGGCTGCCAATGGACCAGGCGGAGTCTACAACACTGTCTTGTTGACTGGCATTTCAACATGACAACGCTACATCCATATTGTACTTAGCAACTTCTCTAACGCCTGTGATGTGGTCATGACCGTGATGTGGTCATGACCGTGATGATGTCATGACCGATCATGAGTTCGGGATGAACTCGGGAGACGAAGAACTTGGGTAAGCGCTCGATGAGGAATGCGACAGCTTCCGGTTCCGGTTCCGACAGGTTCCCCGGTCTATAAGAAATCTTTGTGGGCGTTGTAGGGGTCACACTTGTTCTGACTTCTTCTATTAACAAGTTGAATGTCGCATTGGAGGGCATGGGACGTCATGCAATATAGTTGGGGCAATGATTGGGTAATCCTCTTTACCGGATCTGTATTTTCACTTGGATGATTGCAGTATCGATATTCCTAAAATATGTATATATTGTGTACATATACTTCCATGTGGGATTCAATTTAACACGTGCCAAGATGTTTATTTGTATGTGTGTGCAAGAATTGAAATACACCTTTTCTCCATTTAAGATGTGTATTCAAAGGTGAACAAGGTGAAGAAAACCAACAATGCAACAGAAGTAGAGATCACTCTGAGTATTGAAGATCTGCATGCAAAACCCAACAAACCAGCAAACGGATGGAGTGAATGTAAGCCCACACATGACATATGTTCTAAAGTGTCATCTGTATTAATACTAGATATTCATCTACATGGTTGGGCACAATATAGTTTGTACAGAATAAGTCAGAGTAATTAAGGTATATGATAGTATCGACAATATCGCAGTCGTTCATGTAACACTGGATATGTTAGATATATCGGGATGACTAATAGCATAAGATGTGAGCAGGTGTAGAAGCGAGGGACACAGCCTTTGATTGTCAGGATGGAGGATACTGTTAGCTATACCTACGGTCTTTGGTAAAATGTATCTGCTGACATTGTGTCTATGACGTCTGAACCATTGTAGCACGTAGGGGTGGCGTCACCGTAACCATGGTGACAGGGTACAGCACATCCTGAGACCCAGCTGCTTATTGTCTATTCTTTCAGCGTCATCCCATGTGTCATCCTACCAGAACGTGGACGTCAGCACCCCAGATTGACTCAGAGACGTCAACAGAAGAAGTGGTCGTTGGGGACTTCCATTCTAGTGATGCTAAAGGGAATCTTCCATATGATACACCGTCATTACGACATTAACACCAACGAGAACTGTGCACACAACCATTATAAATCTTAATGCTCCTTATTTATTGTCACCATAACCCATGTTATTCAAGCTTTATGACGGATTCCTGGGGGAAATCCAGTGATATGTTGAGATCAGCAATTTGCCCCTTCAGGACACGATGACGCTCAAATTGTTAGGCTCCCACGACCCATTGGGATGTTTTTCAACTCGGTATCCCAACAGGAACGTTTTGTGTTGAGTACAGTCTGATACAGTTTATTAACATGTTATGATAATGTTGTTATTACTCACTTACTGTTTTACTATGCATCACTTTAATGAATGCTCTATATCCACAAAGAACGGCTTTTGCCATTTTTCCCCACAATGGACAGTGAGAAATGACCGTCTCAAACTCACAATGAGCAGAGAATAAATTGGAATAACATAAAACATACCGTAATTCATGGAATACCATTAGGTACGTCGGTGAACAGAAATGAACCAAGCATTGTTGAGTATAAAAGGAAAAACATAGGAACAGAGGTTAGAGGAGCTAATAGATGTAAATACGTTACTATCAGTGTCCCTGTTACACTTACGACATTTTTTCTATTGACATATTTATGTAGTAAAACTGTATGTAAGCCTGCAAAAAGACTCTACTGTGCCTGTTATGGTTTCAAGTACGTCCCTGACTTTGTCTGAAGAAAAACATACATAGATCTTAAAATCATCATTAGATGTTTGTCACATAACCCCAATCCTCCAGAGTCTGCATTGGCTGCCGGCTGAAGCCAGAATTCATTTCAAGATCTGCACTTTTGTTTTCCGCTGCAAACACGGCCGAGCTCCTCCATACCTCTCTGAGATTTTGTCAACATATATGCCTGCCCGTTCTCTCCGCTCCCAGAATCAGCATCTTCTCTCAGTTCCCCAAGTTCGTCTCAAACACTTTGGCCATAGGTCATTCAAATTTGCAGCACCAACCCTATGGAACAGTCTTCCTACTCCCATAAAAAATGCTTCATCCTTAGAAGCATTCAAATCGGGACTCAAAACCATCATCTTCAAAAACGTCTACAACCTATAACTGCGAAATATTCTCATGGTCATTTTGACGAATTGTCATATCTTCCTCTTGAACTCTAGTGAATCTTTGAGCATGCTCTGGATGGACTATGGCGCATACGAAATATCCATTTATTATTATTATTATTATTATTGTCACGGCTGCATTCTTAATTTCTTGTTATATACTTTCGTTATTGATGAATTGGTTTATGCACTGTATGTAAACTGTGATCAGTGAATATTTGTCCTTTAACCCATGATTCTACTGATTAACGTGTTTGCTGAGGATTTCATTGTTTCCATATTAAGTGTGAACTCTGCAAAACCACTGATTATTTTAGAAATGTTTCGTAACACATTACAAACACGCGTTACCATGGGTGAGTGTACGCTAATGTATTTGAGTAATGCTTGTCTCGTTTGTATACATGAAAAATGGGTCTTCTGAAATAGGAACATTGAAGTTTAGGCTTACTACAAATATCAAAGTAACATGTTTTCATGTAGATGTACATGCAACTTGTGAAAATTTAGGATACGTATGTAATCATAGTTAATATTAATTATTATATAATCGGTATTCCCAATAAGTATTGCTCCTCCAAATTAATGAAAACAACAACTTGTAAATATTGCACAGTACACGAAGCAAAAGAAATCACAGCTGTTGCAACATGCTGTCAAACACGACTTCAGCATGAAACGTTACAATCATGTTTAGTTTTGTCCATGTAAGCTTTTCATACCTGGAAGCTGAAGACATTGCCTTGCACTTATACTTCCGGCCGTTTGCCTCATTGCTAATGAAACATGTCAGTCTGTCGGAGCTGCTTTTCACGTGTCAAAAGAGCTGCACCAAATTACCATTTTATATTCTAGTGATATGTTATTCTAGTTATCATATGTTATGTAACAAGTGCTTAATGATAACTGAATTCATCGCCTATGTGTGTTATTGGGAATAGTATTTGTAAGTATTTGTTACTTCCTTATAAGATTTGGAATCAAATAGTTATGTGGTTGTCCACAAGTGTGGGAATGACTCGAGAGAACAGTTCCTGGTGATCGACGATGGAGACAGACAAGATACTGGGTTTCACGACAAGAACCAATCTGGTGAAGTTATCTACGGGGATGGTACATTCTTCGGCTCGCCAAAGTTATTGATTAATCTACTACTCTACTAATATCTTACAAAGTGCTAGAGTTTTGCGTGACCCTTGTAGGGTCAGTAATAAGTTTAAGTAGACCATACATGATTTGAAAATCATGTATCTTAGTATTACTTGGAGGGTTGGCATGGTAGATTAAAGAAGATCGTTGGATAGACCCACCCAATCGCTTTCGAGATGATAGTTGAGATATATTTCATGTGATACGTTTGATCTTGTGATATTCGTGGCAGCATCAAAAAAATTATGTCATGAAATGTCAAAATATCAGCTTAGACTCATTTCATTTCTTAACCACTTGAACTTTTCGTATCAACCTTGTGCCTGCTAAAACAATGAATGGCCTTTGTTCGAGATGAAGGTAACCCCCACCCCACCCCACCCCCACCCCCACCCTACACACAGACAGACACACACACACACAGACACACACACACACAGACACAAGCTCATTCCTGTGTATTTACAATTCTACTTCATGGGAACTAACCCCTCATGAGAGGGTACGTAAGTCCTAAAACATTCAGTTTAAGCCCATCGGTCGTTAATCGTAGTACAGTTGTGTTTTTACTTGTGGCGAAATTTCAGCACAACCGCCAACAGCTAAAGGGATGGTGTAAATCCAGCTAGGGTCCATGCAGGAAGCAAATGTACTGTAAGTTCCCATCCTCCCTAATATGGTGATCCGCCTTCGGTTGTTGCCATTCTATAGCCTGTTTTTATTTTGCATTGTGTTAATAGTAAAACATTTATATTTACAGATTACTTTTATTTCTAAAACTGCGATATTGTGGTTCCTTTTACTGTCTTTCGTTGACTGGTTTTAATATTCCAACCTAATATATCATAAATCTATAACTTTTTTTCGTCACAAAATGGCCGATGAAGAACAAACGTGCTACTGCTTCAGAATCATATGAAATAAACATCTATATTTAGCAAATATCCGGCAACTCATCCACGCAATTCCTAGTTTGGATTTGTTTTAATGATGTTCATCCGACTTTTGTTCTCGTGAAAAGGATACCGACTGCAGCTGAGAAACTGCGTGACACCTGGTAGCTTGTTTCAAATGTTGCAGTACCGGAGCTAGTTGTAAGGTAGAAACCACTTGGAACGTTACTACTAACCAATTAGCCAATCAAACCCACATACACTGCCCATGACACCAAAATAGAACAACAACATGGCTTGTTGATCATATGAGGTCAGGGACGGTGGGGTAGACTAGTGGTTAAAGCGTCCGCACGTCACGCTGACCACCAGGCTTCGATTCCCCACACGTGTACAATGTGTGAGACCCATTTCTGGTGTCCCCCGCCGTGATATTGCTTGGTTATAGCTAAAGCGGCGTAAAACCATATTCACTCTCTCACTCACTCATCAGGTCAGGTGGGGTTTATGCTTCGAGAGAATTACAGTTATATAGTCACGTGCATGGACATGTTTGTGTGACTGCTCGTTGTTGTCCGGTTATTACCGATTTTATATTGCGAATACACTGAGTTACAAATGTATAATGTCACAGTTTCACATGGAAAGCCCACTCACACACATTTTACTGAAAATGGGATGTACAGTTCATTATTTATACCTTTGCTGCCGAACGCCAGGCAGGGTAATATCAAGCAGCATATTTTAAGGTCTCCGTGTATGTGATCGGCTCACTTGATAGGTGGGTGGGTGAGTGCGTGGACAGGGCCCTCTATCACGGGCCAGCAACGGTGGGTGTTGTTGTTTAAACGTCGCGTGGACGACGACTATACACAATCCATTGACATGTTGCACATCGACGTGAAGCTGGTTCCCAGGGCCAACTGGTGGTGTCATCAGAAGTGACCTGTCTTTAGCGGGTGCGAAGACGGGGCGCTTTCAAGCCCGATTTGACCCGATTTACGGCAGTATTTCACGCTGCAGATGCTTGTTATGTTTCGTACATCGACCACAGGGTTTTGTTGTTACTATGGATCGAAAGCCCCGTGTCTTAGCTTTCACGGCATGTGCGACACGTGCGGGTGTCGTCACGTTTTCCCACCCTTAAAGCCCCCCGAAGCTAAGCCCCGTGCGTGTGACGGGAGCCAAAACAGCTCAGATTTCATATCAAAAGGGGTTTGATCTCTGCATCCCGCTTGCACTAATCGTCTCGCACCCGGAGAAAGAAACATATGCACGCATATCATATATGAAAATGTTGCCACGTGGACAAGGCACCTGGGGTCGTCACGGGGTCGACGTGGGGCATCTGGTTGGTTGTCCACGTCCATTTGGCCATCTGATATAGACATGTCTTTTTACCAAGAAAAGAGCCTTGCTCTGCGATCATCTTTTATACGTCGCGTGGACGACGAATATGCACAACCCATTGACATGTTGCACATCGACGTGAAGCTGGTTTATGCTTCGAGAGTATTACAGTTATATAGTCACGTGCATGGATATGTTTGTGTGACTGCTCGTTGTTGTCCGGTTATTACCGATTTTATATTGCGAATACACTGAGTTACAAATGTATAATGTCACAGTTTCACATGGAAAGCCCACTCACACACATTTTACTGAAAATGGGATGTACAGTTCATTATTTATACCTTTGCTGCCGAACGCCAGGCAGGGTAATATCAAGCAGCATATTTTAAGGTCTCCGTGTATGTGATCGGCTCACTTGATAGGTGGGTGGGTGAGTGCGTGGACAGGGGAGTATCACAAAGGACAATGCTAAAAACAAGCGGGTCTCCGACTTGCAGCACCAAGGATACTCGGATGATATACTCAAGCAGAAAAATCAAAAAGTAACTTTTCCACCAGATTGGCCCATGAGCCACCGCCTTCTGGCACCAGCATCTAGGCAAATTTTCACAAATTTGAAAATCCATACATCACATAGTAGATATACAAAAACAAAACATGTCAATATTGATATCAAATAAAACCAAGCCAAAAAATATTAGAGCAATGAAATTTAGTGCTCAGGTCTCGGCATAACCAGCCGATTGGTTGAACCGGGCTAATTCAACCACCCGTTTAGGTGAAGTCAGGGCCGAAGTGGTGTGTTGGGCAAAGGAACACTGTTCCTGGAACCAGTGCCCTCAACCACCAGAATCCCTTCCTCCACTGACACAGGGGCGCAACCCACGGTAAACAGGTTGGTGGACCAAATATCCCCCCGGGTTCACAACGGGGGGTCGAAGGGCGCTTAGCGTTACCCAGCACCCACCACGAGCAGGTGGCCCTTCATGGGTACCGTGTGTATGTGTGTGTGTGGCTGCTTGTACTAGCCCAGACTTAAGCTGGTTTTATAGTGCTAGCCCACTGAGATACCATGCCACAGTGAAGCATGAATACCCCACTCAGACACATTATACTGACTCCGAGCCGACCAGTCCTTGTTGTACCCATTAATGCCGATCGCCAGGCAGAGACCAACAAGTACCATATTTTAACGTCTTTTGGTATGACGCGGCCAGGGATCGAACCCGCGACCTTCCGCTCGCCAGACAGACGCTCTTACCACTACACCATGGAGGCGGTATATGGGGGACAGCACCAAGTTTTACTGCAGGCGTTGTCTACATCGATTTAGCAGACTGGATTTGGTGGGTTTGTTAGGGGATCATTCCATTTATTGTTCTGAGCACTTTACGCAGAAGATCCGATTACCAAATGAATATAACAAATGGATTCAATTTGATTCTATACAGAAACAGCTATAAGTACCCTTTGTCATTTATGCTGACTTTGAGGCACTGACCAGAAAAGTCAGTGAGGGTAACAAAACAGGAAATACCACCCTCTATCAACAGCATGAACCTTCTGGTTATTGCTATAAAGTTGTCTGAACAAATCCGGAATTTACAAAACCATCAGTAGTGTACCGGGGACCTGATGTCATTTCTCATTTTGTTAACACTTTATTACAAGAAGAGAAAGTCATCAATGAAAAACTAAAAATGTTTGCCAAAAACCTTTCGATTCAGAATCTGTCAAGGTGCACGACCATGATCACATGTTTGAAAGAAATAATTATCGTGGTGCTGCTCATAAGGATTACAATCTCCAACTGAAATTTCAAACGAGTAAGAAAGAGAAAAGGGGACAGAAAGGAGATCAGGGTAGAAACAAAGCAGGTAATAAAGAGAGAAAGGGACCAGATTGCGTCATACCCATCATTTCTCACAATCTACAGGGTTACGATTCACACCACCTCATTAAACATCTAGACAAATCAGTGAACCAACAGCTTAGCTGCTTAGCTAACAACATGGAGAAATACATTTCCTTCTCCATTGGAAATTTAAGGTTCATTGATTCTCTCCAGCTTCTTTCAGCTCCCTTAGATACTTTAGTTACAAACCTGGTGAAGAAAGACCCATCCCAGTTCTGTCATTTAAGAGAGGAATTTCCAATCCCATTTCAGGCTGAGCTGTTATTGAGAAAGGGGGTCTATCCTTATGACTTCATGGATGATGAATGCAAATTTAAACTGACTCAACTCCCTAAACAGGGAGATTTTTCAGCAAGTTAACTGGAAATTCTCTCACTGATGGAGATTATGCACATGCACAAAAGTGTGGTATTTCTTTGAATTACAAAACATGGGGAAATATCACGACCTGTATGTGAAAACAGACGTATTGCTTTAAGCAGATACCTTTGAACATTTTAGAACTATGGCACTCCGGTACTATCATTTAGACCCGGCTCATTACCACACTCTCTCTGGCATGGGTTGGGATGCCATGCTGAAAATGGGAAAGGTTGGGCTTGAGCGTTTGACTGATATTGACCAAATTCTCATGATAGAATCAGGAATGAGGGGCGGTATTAGCATGATATCTAAAAAACACAGCCTTTCAAACCATCCAGGGCAAGATGGTTATCATTCAGATAAACCGAACAAACATTTGATATACTGGGATGCCAACAAACTCTATGGGTGGGCAATGTCTCAAGCCCTACCTGAGCGAAATTTTGAGTGGGTTGAGGGTGTTGATGAGTAAGACATTATGGGTGTGGCCCCTGATGCTGACATTGGATATATTTTAGAGGTGGATTTAGAATATCCCACATATCTGCATGATGCCCACAGTGACTATCCCCTTGCTCCTGAGTCTATGATAGTAACCAAGGACATGCTTTCATAACACTATGAAAAAGTGAAAGAGAAACTGGTAATCAAGGGAAAACCAAGTGGAAAGCTTGTCCCTAATTTGTTCAACAAACAGAAATATGTCTAACATTATAGAAATTTGCAGTTTTATCTGAGTCATGGATTGGTTCTCACAAAGATTCATAGAGCCATTCAGTTCAGACAGACGGCTTAAACCATTTATTGATTTCAATACAGAGAAACGTAGACAGTCTACAAATAAGACTGACAAAGCTTTTTTCAAACTGATGAATAACTCTTGTTTTGGTCGCAGCATGATGAATGTGCGAAAGCATGTCATTGTGGAACTTGTCAATTCTGACAAACGCCTGAGAAAGCTGTGTGCCAAACCCACTTTTGAAGCATTCAAATTTTTTAACCCTGATTTAGCTGCTGTTCCCTTGAAGAAAGCAAATTTGTTTTTTAATCAACCTCTGTACGCTGGTTTTTCCATATTAGATTTACCCAAAGTACACATGTACGACTTTCACTACAACTTCATTAAACCCAACTATTGCTCCAAAGCAAAGTTGTGTTTTACAGACACAGACTCGCTGTGCTATGAAATTGAAACCCCTGATTTGTATGGGGACATGGGAAGGCATGCACATCTGTATGATACCAGTAATTATGAAAAAGACCACCCCCCTCTTCTCAAGACCAAATTAAAATGTGTTAGGAAAATTCAAAGATGAATTGAAGGGAGAGGAAATGAGTTTATAGGTCTCCGCCCCAAAATGTATTCCATGTTTTATGAAGAAACAGAAACAAAAACAGTTGATGGAGAGGAAGTTGAAATAGTACTTGATGCAGAGAAAAAGACAGCCAACGGCATTAGCGAAACCGTAAAAAACAAACATCTTCGCCATGAACTGTACAAAAAGTGTCTTTTTGACAAGGTACAATTCAGACATGAGGTGGGACAAATTCAGAGTAAAAGCCATCAGCTGTACACTGCTTGCATCAACAAAATCAGTCTTTCCCCTTTTAACTCATTAAGCCCGATAGCCACCTCACTACTCAACACCTGGAACACCTTGCTGATTGCCCACTCGCTGTGCCGAGACTAATTAGTGTTATCACACCTGATTTCCCTGGCAGGTTTCGGGGATGACAGGAAACTGTCTAGTCGTACAAACAAGTCCTGATTGTTTAATTGTGTCGTAAAGATATATGTTGGAAGAAAGCAGGTGTGAATACATATCGTGTATTGCAAAGTTTTATGTAATTTTATTGCAAGTTTCTGTTGTAGACCTTTGGCGGCTTGTACATTTATATTTTATTACCATTTCCATGTATTCTTTGTATGTATGAGACACACATAAACAAATTCTCCCATCATTGTGTGAGGTTTAATTTTACAAAACATCTATGACAATGACATACTGTAAAGAAGAATTTACTTACATACTTTATCATCTTCAACGAAAATAGCGTTTTTGCCGATACATTTCTATTGTAAACGAATTATTTTAATGAAAGTACTGTTATGCTAGTCTGTGACTAACATAAAGCACATTCAGAGCTTGGCACTTTGTTTCATCTAGATTTAATGCAGAAAACGTACGTGAGTGAGTGAGTGAGTGAGTGAGTTAAGATTTAAAGTCACATCGGCAATATTTCAGCCATATCGTGACTAAAACTAGTTCTAAATTTATAATACATACATATAATATATAAAACCCTGTCAACGAAGGACAGTAAAACCACTAGATTATCACAGATTAAGTTAAAACTAGCTAGCATATATCTTTAAAAGTAGAAAATTATTTCTGGACAATACAATGTAAAAATGGGCTATAGGTCGCCAACAACTGAAGGTAGACCACCATACTAGGGACCATGGGGACGAAAACATACGTGACCATACAAACATACATATAAATAATGTATACTACATATTCCTTGCATAGAAATCACGTGATAGGGCGTGATCAAATTTCCCGAACAGAACGTTCGGTATCTCAACTGTTGAATATAGTGGACTGTTCAATATAGTGGCTGGTCATATGTTATCTGCGACCAATCGCATCATGAGATACCTGTTACAGAGAAAAGGACAGGTGATGGGGCGTGGGCAAAATCTCTGAAGAGCACGTTTGGTCACTCAACAGCTTGGATAGAGATTGATTATTGGCTATATCGTTGACCAGTCGATATGCTGGGTTTCGGCTTTATCAACTCAAGCTATCAGGTAACAGTTTGTGTCTTGTAAACATACACACTGGCAACGATGTATGAAATATACACATAAGACAAATAGGAGTAAATAGACACTTTGCCGAGTTTATTTGTCCTCATTTTAGTGTTTTTCGATACATAAAACAAAGCGATTGAAATCTAACCATTGAGTAGAGGTAGTTTTTATTTACATATAGATTTTACGCACAGAACTAGTACATAAAACATAATGGTTTGCCGTACATGTAAATATAATCTTCACCTTGTTACGAATGAACATCCAAACTAAAGTACACGTATTACAGAATTCACGAAATGATACTCTGCTGAATTATTACAGTATATAAACTTGCAGTTGAAACCCCCCCCCCCCCCTCTTCCCCCCAATATTTATGAAGGTGGGCGTGCCTATATCTTTACTGAATGTAAACGAGGTTCATAAGATTACAGATGTGCATGCATGTATAAACATCACAGAGAGGGGCGTGACTCCATTAAGCAGGATGTCCAATGATATAACAGCGCATCTGTTTATTTTACACTTATTACGGGACAAACCTTTCAGCAGGGACGTAACTGCATTTGCACTCTCCCGAAGATGTTGTTTCAAGGTCGAAAGAGGTGTTCAATTATCTCATTAGTGTAATCTGATTGAATGATTATACGTATGTGTATCGATACCGTAGCTGATATACTATCCAGATTTTTTTGACAATGGATCAATAGAGACTGAGTTCACTGATACACATGATAATTACACCGGGTTCGATAATTACAGAGATCAAATATAAAAGTTTTGCACAATGCTCATGTAAATTGCATGGAAAACTTACAATTCAAATCAACATGAAACTTTCAACAACTTGAACATAAAAATACCTTTGTATGGTTTACATGGAATAACTTATGATATTACTGCTGTCTATGAGTGAGAATGTTTTGAATTACCAACTTACTGTGCTTTGTAACAAACGTAGTAAAAGATTTCATTGTTTTGATAACACTTACATGTATATTCGATGCAAAGGTGCGATATTCGATTAGGTAACAATGTCAACTTTAGATTATGGAAAAAAAACTACAATTCAGTAAGCTTCAAATTCGTAACTTAAATCATGTCTAATCTATTCGAGCTTGGATGTACAACTATTTGTGTTTATACATTGTGTTTAATATATGAAACATGACAACGTATTAATACCTAAAATATAAATTCAAACTATTCTATTGTGTTTGGATTCTTTGTATGTCCTTGACATTTCGTATATTGTTTCCTATTTAGAAAGTAGAAGAAAATATAATCTTCAGTTACCTCTAAACCATTACATCTAATTCAACCAATGTGCATACGAAGTATCTTAGTATGAAGAATACCAGACACTTACCTCTGTAAAAACATCATAATCCCCTTTCTCGCCGACATGTATTCATTTGCCAAACGCTGTACAAGCCTATGATAATGATTAGCAATTGCTATCAAAACACTTTAAATACTTCTTCTGATTGACACTAAAGGTAGCATCTCTCACAAAAAAGCTAATATTTGCTCAGTACTACTAAATGTCTTGAAATAATAGGTACAGTGCGATTTTTAAAAGTACAGCACACACGTGCGTCTCTCGCTGAATAAGAGGTACTTTCTGTTGACAAGTATATGTGGTTCTCGCTGTGAGAAACTGCCAATTACCTGCCCCATAAACACGTCACTCGCTGTGAGGAGCTGATTAATTGGCCCTATATATGCGTCTCTGGGCCTTAATGAGTTAATGATTAACGTTTTCTGTTAAAGGATGGGATCCACACACTAGCCCATGGCCATTACAAGATTAAGTAAGATTCAGACTTGTAATTCTTTCACAAATATGTATTTTGTGGAAGCCATTTCATTCCTCTCTTCTCATATGTATATTGATGTATTGTTGATGTACCTAGCTAACCCATACAGTAGCTACATGTGTTTTGGGAGGTTTATTTTGTTGTTGTTTTTTTTGGTTTTGTTTTTGCTTAGAACTGGAGAATGTCAATATGTACATAGCTTTGCAAGAGCGGATTTTTTCTGACCATCTCTACAGTTGATGTTTGATTTGTGTAATACATAGCTGGATAAGGCTCTATATGCGCCTCAGCTTTAAAACACCATTAGCTTTGTAACATGTATAGACAGTTAAACCATGACATGTCCATTAACCGATTGTTCATTGTGCTATTTGACATGTATATTGAATTCTTGAATATGTTATGATTGCAATATTGTGTTTGTGTTCATGAAATAAAGATATTGACTTTCATCTTTGGTTGTGTTATTACGGGGTGTGTTTCTACATCCCAAGGTTATGATAATAACTGTAGCTTGTGTATGATGATTGAATCATGTTGAGAAAGAAGAAATCAACCATATATAATACTATTTACACACTTTATTACATGTATGCATTAATACACTTTGACAATGAGACATATACATTGATATATTGGATACAGTTTTAATTAATATGTGTATTCATATTAGACACAGGACACATCCATATATGATACAAAGAATGTGGAGTTCACAGTTCATCATCATCTGTATCATCATGCTCAGACATGTCAACAAGTTCTAAATCTTCAGCCTGGCTGAAGTCCACATGAGAGAGAATATCATTCACGACAGGTTTCATCCACTGAGTGATTTTAGCATCCATTTTCTCTAATATAGGCTTGAAGAGGGGTCCATATTCAAAATAGCTGGCATAACGAGCGGCTATCGCAAGGCTATCAAGAAAAGTAGTTCGCCAGCATTTTTGTAGTTGTTTACCAACCCATCGTTCATTCTTTCCTTTATCCTCAAAGTCCTCCTTTTTCTTCCAGATGTCCTCCTTACAAGCTTTCAAAGTTTGTTCCAACCCTTTCACTTCTCACTCTTGATCAACTTTAGTACCTGTCTCTACTGGACGCAGGATATCATTCTTAGTATCATCAGCTACATCCAGTTTTATTCGCTTCTGTAGAGGCTCGCCGTCATTCTCAAGACACCAGCGTGAGCGCTCATCTGATATTGAACCACCTGAAGGAAGTTGATCTATATCATAAAATGTAACTGTGTAATGTCACTAACGAATTTACCTGCTTTTCAATTTAGTGCTATGACATTCTCTGTTCTAAAATTACAATGTAATGAATGTATGTCTTTGAAACGAAACCACTTTGTACTTACAATGTATATTAATGCAGACTTGTTCTCATCACTATATGGCTGGAATAATGCCGATGTGACGTAAAGCCCAACTCAACTCAAATCAACTCTCAAGACACCAGGTTCTAACATGACGTTGAAGGTCATGATTGTTTTCAAATACAATACCACACTCGACACAGGAAGGCATGTTTTCATCTTCTGAGTAGAGCGTGTTCGACACTACCTCAAAGATGTTCACCCTTTCAGCGTCAGGAGTCAAATGATGCGGTGGCTCAAGTTGCTCCTCTTTTATAGACCGGATCCCAGTCTCGATTTGTCTTTATTCTGGTGCGGGATATGGTATGTATCGTTTTGGTATTTCTGGGACTGAGGGTATGTCATCTTTTGTGATTACATTAGGTTGTAGTGTATCTGATTCAAGACTGGTGGGTCGTAGGTCAATAGTCAGATTTCCATAGGGCTTTTGAACAGCTGTCTCATACACTGACATAAACCTATCAGCATTGTTGGGGTAGATACATCTGGCAAACAATTGCATTTGCAGTCTATCCACAGGAGAGTTAAATAGAGACACATAGTGGGAATAAATTTTGTAGCAGCAGAAAGACAATAACATTTTTGTGATGAGAAGTTCGTGTAAATAACTGACTGACACGTTTATCATCCTTAGCTTCACACATCATGTCATCCAACACCATCATGTTGTTATTTCTAGCATCCAAGTAGGTATCGTCAAGTACATTGTAAGGAATTCCTTTCACAAACTTCACATGGGGCAACTGTTCACTGATCACCTGGTACAGGGGCTGCCATTGGGTATAGCACCAGACAATGTGATTAGGTGCTGGCTGTATACATCCCTTCGTGAGAAGGTTGTAGATAAACATAGATTTACCACTGCCAGTAGGGCCCCCAACAACTGCATTAGAGGGGATGGTAAACTTGAAATGTTCTTTATCATTGAATTGACTGTGGTTTCGGTGTTGCTTAAACATTGAGTTATACAGCGGCGACGGTAATTGTGTCTGTGGCGGCGACGGCGGTTATTGCATCTGCGGTGGCGGCGGTAATTGTGTCTGCGGCAGCGGGGGTAATTGCTACCCCCTCTCTTCTACCAGCTCTCTTCCTCTTCTTAAAGACTTTCTCAACATGCCACATGGCGGATGCAGACTTATAGACTTTTTGAAGTTTATTCGCATAAAAAGTACCTGTGATTGGATCCTTAGGCATGTCCTTGAATTTATAGACTGGTATCCCAACCCTGTAGTATCGTCTGCTAACAATAAAGATTTCCTCCGTCCATTTCTCTTGATAGTCACGTTGAAACACATGTCTCAAATGTGACAGTCACACCTGATCCCCTTCTTTGAATTTAAAGGCTTTCGTCTTCTTTCATTCATCTTCTCTGCTTTGGGGTTGACTTGTTTATGCAGTGGATCAATGTACTGTTCATTCCAAACAATAGATTCATTGTTTGCGTTGATATCAATGGATGAACATTCATTCAGCGGCCTATGAGGTCTCTGGATATAATCTTTTACCAAGTCTTGCAAAACATCAATATAATGGTATGATTGTTTGTAAGTATAGTATCTGTTCATAGTTGCCTTAAGGGTTCGTATGACTCTCTCGGCATGAGATGCTTTGGTTTCATTCTGAGTGACATAGTAGGTAATACCCTTGTTGGCTAAATATGATCTCACTTTCTTGTTATCAAATTCACGACCTTTGTCGGATCTGATAATGTGTGGAAGAGTAGCACGAGCAAATATATTCTCCATGGCCTTAAGGACTGCATCTGGTGTTTTATTTTTAAGGGGGTTCCACCCACAGAAATCGTGTGAATACATTGATAGCTGTCAATAAGTATTTTACACCATCATTGCCAGAGGCTATATTGGAAACATCAGCCAACTCTATCTCCCACCGATTGTTCAAACCAGTTCAGATCACTCTGTTCCACTTGAACTTGTACCTAAGAGGTCGGTGAAGAGAGTAGGCATCTTGAGAAGCGAGCCACTTTTTGATGTGATGAGAGCTGATATTAAATTTCCCTTCCTTTTTCCCCATGTGATACAACTTAGTTGAACCCAAGAAGGAACCTGGGTGTTTGGGATTAAAGTAAATGCTGGACAAATACTCTTTCCATCCTTCAGCGGGCATTGTGAGAAGACAAATAATATAAAAATAAATTGCATATGTTTTTATAAGAAACCATGTCTCATTCAGAAGCGATCGGTTTACACAGGCTACGGCTGACTGACTGCGTGACCTAGTTTCACTCTCACTGTACAAGCAGTGCTGTTGTGTAAGAGTTTGTTTACACAGGTGACTCTACCTCGTCTCGCTATATGTGTGAGCTAATTCCTCTCACCGTTGCATTCCACTTAATACATACTTGGGATGAAAAGATGATCTATTTATAGACTTTCCCATTTATTGTACAGTGAAATATAACAGTCCATACAATATCTCTTTTAAGATGTTAAGTACTGCTTCCAAAACCTTGCGGAGTTTTCCTGTTTACATACATACAATCACGTTCGGTCTATGACAATCTCACTACCACCCAGACTGCATCGTTATTCTGCTTTACAAACAAGCCCTGTTTCTGTGCTTGACTATGGTCATTAAACAATTAGTTATGAATGCATGCTGGATTACAAGTCGCTTCCATCCATCGTAATCACAAGCCAGCTCTCGCTATCTTTAGACTTGGGGAACTTCATTTTCTAAAAATAGCCTGGTGTATTGCACCACACCATGTCATGACGTGTTTCTATAATTAGCTCGGCTCCATCGTTCAGGTGGGGCAGAACCGGCTTTTACCTATCATCACTAACGATCAGTCACATTTGACAAATGTTGTAAATAATGAATCTGTAATGAACATAAACACTATTGATGTATCAGAATTATCATCAGAAACTATGATACATGCTTATGATAATAATTCCACTAGGCAGACTGATGAACTCCACACCAGCACAACTTCCCTTAAGTCAGTTCACACCGCTGAAGCTGGAGAATATAGTATACCACAGACACAACCTACATCAATCAACCAGTTTAGTAATGAAACTGCAACTAATGATGATTCATCACGTTCTGCCAGTAAACTAAAATTGATCAGTCTAAATGTATGTGGGTTAAGAAGAAAACTGCAGTATCCTGAATTCACGTCTCTATTAAACAGTGCTGATATAATTGGCCTACAAGAAACGAAAACAGATTCGCTTGATGAGCTAGAAATTGAAGGCTACAAATTATATCTTCACCATAGACCAGGCTTCCGTAGGAAGTCTGGTGGTATTGGGTTAGCAGTAAGAAAAACCTTTTCTGACCATATCTCATCATATAACCATGAATGGGAATATGTTATCTGGTATAGAATATCTAAAGAATTGCTTAATATTGATAATGATCTTTACCTAGGTAATGTGTATTTACCACCAGATAGTTCTAGATATGAAAAAGATGATATGTTTCCCCTTGTAGAACAATCTATTTTACAAATGCTTGCTAAGAGTGATTACATTTTACTTATGGGTGATTTCAATGCTAGGACTAGACTATTGAAAGAGTATTGCACAGTTGATAAGCATATAATTGAAGAACTTGATATTGATATTGAAACTATGACAGATATTTTTGAACCTGAAAATATTCTTTATGCCTCCTTTCTCCCTATAACAAGAGCTAACCAAGATTTAGGAAAGGTTAATGCTTCGGGACTTAAGCTCATAGAGCTTTGTAAAACCACTAATATGTTTATATGCAATGGGAGACTAGACAAAGATAAGGATAAAGGTAAAGTGACATGTAATGACTCAAGTTTAATTGACTATGTTTTATCCTCGCCACAATGTCTTCCATGTTTTGTTGATTTTGATGTTATTGATTTTTCACCTTTGTGTTCAGATGTTCACTCTCCAATCACTTTCTCATTAAATATAGGATTAAACTATAACTCAAAACCATCTGAGAATAGGCGGGAAAATTTAACAAACAATTCACCAAAAGAAGTTTCTACAAAACCAAAGCGGTATGACATAAATGAAGCAAAAACATTTGTAAATAATATTAACAAAAACTCTGTCCTGGAATTAACCCATATATTGCAATCAACATCAGGTCAAAACGACCCAGCACGTGCAGTCAATGACTTTGCCTCTGGGGTAGCGCACCTTCTGGCTGACGCAGCTCGTGCAACATTTGGTGTGAGACGCTCGCCTCCACCAGTGTCGAAACGAGATTGTAATGATAATCCTTGGTTTGGAAAAGAATGTCGAGAAAAACGCCAATGCTTTCAAAAATCAAAACGTTGGTATTTTAAAAGTAAGACGAATACTAATAAGGCTGAATGTCGCCGATGTTCAAAAGAATATAAGAAATCTCTGAATAAACATATAAACAAGTATAAAGATGAATTCTCTCACTTGGTAAGAAAAAAACAAAAGCATTCCCCTAAAGAATTCTGGAAAATACTAACAAAAGGTAACAAATATGATAATTCTGAAATACCAGACATAAAAGAATTTTTTGAACATGTCAAGCATATCAATAGTAAACAGACTACTCCTGATTGTGAAATAGATCAAGAAAATAAAGATTATGATGACCACATATTAAATGATGATATTACCTTGATAGAAGTGACACATGCTATCAAAAAGCTAAAACGAAATAAATCTTCTGGTATTGATAACATTGAAAATGACTATCTTATTGATTCCTCTGATCTACTTGGTCCTTTGTTTGTTGATTTTTCAATGTGATATTATCCACAGGAATAATGCATGAAGCATGGTTGACTGGCACTATCAGACCTATATACAAAGGTAAAGGCCAGAAATCAGATCCCAATGCCTATAGACCAATCACTATTTTAAGCTGCTTTGGAAAGCTTTTCACTAGTATATTGAACAACAGACTGAACATTTTCTTTCAAACAAACAATATTTTAACCCCTGCGCAGGCAGGTTTTAGGAAAGAACATTCCACAAACGACAACATATTGTTTTGAACATGCTTACTCAGATTTTAAAAGCCTGTAAAAGAAAGTTATATTGTGCTTTCATTGATTTTTCTAAAGCTTTTGATAATGTATGGAGGATTGGACTTTGGCAAAAAATAGTTAACAATGGAATTACAGGTAATTATTTTACGCTTATACAAAACATGTATGCAAATATCAAATCTTGTGTATGTTCAAATGATAAGGTCTCCGATTATTTTCAGTGTTATTCGGGCGTCCGCCAAGGGGAAAATCTTTCACCTCTTTTATTTTGTTTATTCATAAATGATTTAGAACAATTTCTCATCGATGACAATTGTAAAGGTGTTATGCTCGAGAATGTAAACATACAGTTATGTCTATCATTTATTGTACTTCTTTATGCCAACGACACTGTCCTGTTTGCTGATTCTGCATCCGAACTACAGAGTACCTTAGATTCTTTTAGCAAATACTGTAAAATTTGGAAATTAGAAGTGAATCTTGATAAAACGAAAGTCTTAATTTTTGGAAGTGGCCCTGCTAATAATAGTAAACTTAATTTTGTCTTTGAACAATCTCCAATTGAAATTGTAGATAACTATACATATCTTGGAGTGACATTTAGCAGAAATAGGAAATTTAATCTATCAATCAAAAACCTTGCAGCAAGCGCATCCAAAGCAATGTTTTGCCATTTGAAAAAATCTAGAAATCATAATATCCTGTTGGACTGTTTACTTAAGGCATTTGATGTTATGATAGCCCCAATTCTTTTGTATGGCTGCGAAACTTGGGCATATGAAAATTTAAATATAATTGAAAAAACCCATTTGAAATTTTTGAAATTGGCCAGCGGTTTACGAAATTCCACCCCTACTTTTATGGTATATGGAGAACTCGGAAGATTTCCTTTATATATCACTGCAGCTAAGCGTATTATCTATTATTGGCATAAACTTAATAATCCTGGAATGCAGCAGAAATTATCAAAACTGATCAACAATTATGCATATGCACAAAGTATCTTTGAGAATGATTTTGATCCCTGGATGCATCATGTTAAATCTTTATTAGATAAATGTGACTTATCTTTTGTATTCTATAACCCTGTAAGCGTACCATGCCAATGACTAGTTTCACAAGTGGAGACTGTATTAAAAGACCAGTTCCAACAAAATTGGAAAGCTGATATTGAAAATAGCTCTAAGGGATTTTATTATAAACATATTAAAGATACTCCCATATTTTGCAATTCACCAGCAATAGGCGACGAATTTCATTACTTATTTAAATGTGAAGCCCTTACAGATATTAGATTGAAATATTTACCAACTAGACACATGTACTTCCCCAATTTATCAACATTGAAGAAAATATTTAATAGTAGAAATTCAAAAGAAATAAGAAACCTATCCAAATATCTGCTAGCATTAGATAAACTCTTTGTCAAAAATGGTTAAACCTCAATCAGCTCTTTTTATAGACAACAAATCACTTAATAGATCTTAATTTATGGCATAATTCTGTTTCATTTTAAACTGTTCTACCTGTCATTTTGTCATGTTTATTTATATGTATTTAAATGGATTATGTTTGATTTTCTCTTGTACCACCAAACGTGTTTTTTTGAGAATAAACTGAACTTGAACTTGAACTTGATTTACACCCATCGAGCAGCTGTATATCTCTCCATATTTTGAACTGGTTTAAGGATGTTTATTTGTCAAATATATCTTTCCTAATCTGTAACTGTCATGTTAAATTTACCGTACATCCGGTATTAACAGTACATGTTAAGGAACACCGTACGGGCGTACCGTATTTGATGTAAAGGAATATGTTGAATCATGCTCGCTGTTTTAAGAAAGGTGTAATGTTTTATAAGTAAAAGTTCACAATAAATGAATACAGATCATGTTAAGTCAGATATTATTAGTACAGACATGCAGTTGTTAACTATAACTTTATAAATGTTTGTATTACACCTTCGTAACGGTAGAGGTACCTTGTATGGAGTTTAACTTAATTGATAATGATGTATTATATAGTAATGTTTATATGTTTATTCTACCCTTTTCAAGTGCATCAATGACATTTATATCATTGTGGTTGAATGATTTTGTATGACATTTGAATCCATATATTAATAAAACAGTCTGACCCTGAAATCCTTCTGTTTGTATTAAGGTGTGGTGATCCCTCCCGGGTTATTCCCCAATTCTGGGTACGAAGTAGATTGGTGATAAGCCAAGCACGACTTCACAATTTGACTGTAAGTTTACTCAAAACCTCTGACAGGGTTGACTGACCGAATGCAATTATGTCATTGAACAATTCAAGTGACGTCACAACAGAAAGTAATGATATTCGACCTTGGCCTTTGACAAGACCATAACATGTCAAACTATGTCAGTGTTCGGTTTTGGTCCATCAACAGCCTTAATAGTGCAATTGTTAAGGTTAGCACCAACAGGAAAGCCAATATTACCGCTATTTAAGCGGGAATTCGAGTTGGGTTGACTTGCTTGAACCAGAATATCTGCCAGTCGAAAGCCAATTAATGTGGAATGAACCCTAAGCACACGCACCCACTATGACGTCACTTGACAACCGAACTGACAGTGGCCCGTCGTTAAGGTTGAGCGGTCCAATATCATTTGCAGTGGCCCGCAAATTTCTGATAGTGAGAGGGCCGTTTCATGATAATTCCATGTATTTTAGCTATAAAAACCAATAAAGTTATGTCAACAATACTGTGACATGTAAACAATAGAATGACGTCATAGCTTGACGTGAATGGCGTCATAGCTTGACGTCATAGTAACTAAGGTCATGACTTTTGGTCGGACCTGGGTTTGAGTCAATATGCTTTTCTGTCGACGGTCACATGACCACCTCTACACCAATCAGGTAGCCGGAAAAATATGCTTGCATAATAAATAACTTTTTACACCAGGTGTGCCACATACACCAATCACCATCCCAACAGGCCAGCCACATACACCAATCACCATCCCAACAGACCAGCAACATACACCATCCGCATCCCAACAACCCAGTCACATACACCATCACCATCCCAACAGACCAGTCACATACACCATCACCATCCCAACAGACCATCTACATATACAGTCACCATCCCAACAAACCAATCACATACACAGTCACATAAACAGGCCAGCCACATACCGATCACCATCCAAACAGATCAGCCACATGCACCATCACCTTCCAAACAAGTAGGTCACATACACCATCAACATCCCAACAGGCCAGCCACACACACCTTCCCAACAGGCCAGCCACATACACCATCCCAACAGACCAGCCACATACCCCATCACCATCCTAACAGACCAGCCACATACACCATCACCTTCCTAACAGGACAGCCAGCCATCACCAGCCCAACAGCACAGACACATACACCATCACCATCCCAACAGGACAGCCAGCCATCACCAGCTCAACAGGCCAACCACATACACCATCACCATCCCAACAGCACAGTCACATACACCATCACCATATCAACAGCACAGCCACATACACCATCACCTTCCCAACAGGACAGCCAGCCATCACCAGTTCAACAGCACAGACACATACACCATCACCATCCCAACAGGACAGCCAGCCATCACCAGCTCAACAGCACAACCACATACACCATCACCATCCCCACAGAACAGCCACATACACCATCACAATCCCGACAGGACAGCCAGCCATCACCATCTCAACAGCACAACCACATACACCATCACCATCCCAACAGGACAGCCAGCCATCACCAACTCAACAGCACAGACACATAAACCATCACCATCCCAACAGCACAGCCACATACACCATCACCATCCCAACAGGACAGCCAGCCATCACCAACTCAACAGCACAGACACATAAACCATCACCATCCCAACAGCACAGCCACATACACCATCACCATCCCAACAGCAGAGCCACATACACCATCACCTTCCCAACAGGACAGCCAGCCATTACCAGCTCAACAGCACAGACACATACACCATCACCATCCCAACAGGACAGCCAGCCATCACCAGCTCAACAGCACAACCACATACACCATCACCATCCCAACAGAACAGCCACATACACCATCACAATCCCGTCAGGACAGCCAGCCATCACCATCGCAACAGCACAGCCACATACACCATCACCATCCCAACAGGACAGCCAGCCATCACCAACTCAACAGCACAGACACATACACCATCACCATCCCAACAGCACAACCACATACACCATCACCATATAAACAGCACAGCCACATACACCATCACCATCCCAACAGGACAGCCAGCCATCACCAACTCAACAGCACAGACACATAAACCATCAACATCCCAACGGCACAACCACATACACCATCACCATCTCAACAGCACAGACACATACACCATCACCATCCCAAGAGGACAGCCAGCCATCACCAGCTCAACAGACCAGCCACATACACCATCACCATCCCAACAGAACAGCCAGCCATCACCATCTCAACAGCACAGACACATACACCATCACCATCCCAACAGGACAGCCAGCCATCACCAACTCAACAGCACAGACACATAAACCATCACCATCCCAACAGACCAGCCACAGACACCATCACCATCCCAACAGGACAGCCAGCCATCACCAACCCAACAGACCAGCCACATACACCATCACCTTCCCAACTGGACAGCCAGCCATTACCAGCTCAACAGCACAGACACATACACCATCACCATCCCAACAGGACAGCCAGCCATCACCAGCTCAACAGCAAAACCACATACACCATCACCATCCCAACAGAACAGCCACATACACCATCACAATCCCGTCAGTACAGCCAGCCATCACCATCTCAACAGCACAACCACATACACCATCACCATCCCAACAGGACAGCCAGCCATCACCAACTCAACAGCACAGACACATAAACCATCACCATCCCAACAGCACAGCCACATACACCATCACCATCCCAACAGAACAGCCACATACACCATCACAATCCCGTCAGTACAGCCAGCCATCACCATCTCAACAGCACAGCCACATACACCATCACCATCCCAACAGGACAGCCAGCCATCACCAACTCAACAGCACAGACACATAAACCATCACCATCCCAACAGCACAGCCACATACACCATCACCATATCAACAGCACAGCCACATACACCATCACCATCCCAACAGGACAGCCAGCCATCACCAACTCAACAGCACAGACACATAAACCATCACCATCCCAACAGCACAACCACATACACCATCACCATCTCAACAGCAGAGCCACATACACCATCACCATCCCAACAGGACAGCCAGCCATCACCAGCTCAACAGACCAGCCACATACACCATCACCATCCCAACAGAACAGCCACATACACCATCACCATCCCAACAGGACAGCCAGCCATCACCATCTCAACAGCACAGACACATACACCATCACCATCCCAACAGGACAGCCAGCCATCACCAACTCAACAGCACAGACACATAAACCATCACCATCCCAACAGACCAGCCACATATACCATCACCATCCCAACAGCACAGCCACATACACCATCACCATCCCAACAGGACAACCATCACCAGCTCAACAGGCAAAGTCATTGATCTGCTACACTGTCTACGTTGCTCCGATGCTAATAATAAAAAGGGTCCCGGGATTACTAATAACAGGGTCAACGAGAAACATGTAGGGCTGGACACTCTTTGTCTGATCTGAGAAGGAAATGTATGAACGTAGATTACACGGATACACATCAAATTAAAAACAACAACACAAGAACCGAGCGTTAAATACAGAAAAGGTACTGAGCTTCCACGAGATAGTGAGTGAGTGAGTTTAGTTTTAAGCCACACTCAGCAATATTCCAGCTATATGACGGCGGTCTGTAAATAATCGAGTCTGGACCAGACAATCCAGTGATCAGCAGCATGAGCACCGATCTGTGCAATCGGGAACCGATGACATGTGTCAATCAAGCCAGCGTGCCTGACCCCCCGATCCCGTTAGTCGCCTCGTACGACAAACATGGGTTAATGAAGATTCATTCTAACCCGAACCTTCACTGGTTCCATGGATAGACAACGCACAGTGGAAATGATTTTCTCTTTTTACTGTTATCATATCTACCACACTCCACCAGTAGACGGCGGTATGAAGACTGGCTTCAAGTCATATACGTTCTGAACGCTGTAACCTTTACGTTTATCAAATATATTTCGAAGGACACATTAACTTCAACATTTCGATAAATGTCAAATTAAAGTTCAAGTGCAGGAGTCCACGACTGATTATCAATATCAGCGCATCTTTGTCTAAATTATAACACAACTCCCCACAGTTTGCCAGTGTCCATGACTATAAAGTAAGTTCTTGACATTTATGGCCCAACTTTTCATTCCCTTATCAGCGAGATTACTCTGATATCCTAAACAATACTCAAGGTCGGATCCGATATTGAATATTTTTACAAAACCGATCACCTTTGTATGAATATCGTCCAATTCCGTCCTGGCGTGTTTACAAAATTTATCACAAACATGTTTCATATTAGGTGAAGGGTCGAATTCCCGCATTTCGAATCCATACATATGTGGCCAGCTCTTCAAAACAGCAGCTCCGCTGGTAGGGGTGGGGACATTTTATTTCGTAGGGTAGTTGGTGATTCACAATCCACAAAAGTTCACAAAACATCACCCTGTGGCTGAGCGGGTTAGGCGACTAACGTTGTATTCTGGCGATCGGGCGACTGACTCTGAGGGTGTGGGTTCGAATCCCGGGTGGGACTCAATCCATCAAAGGTACTAAAATGTGTACTTTACTGAGAAAGTGTAATCCCAATTATAGCAAATGTTACATTTGACCACTTTCTACACGGCATGGCGTATTCATAGATTTGATGGAAGGAACTTGTCATTATCAGATTATGAAGAAGATTTCAAAATGACAGTGTATTCATGGAAAAAGTTTTTGATATCAAAGTTGGAAGATGGAACAAAGTTTCAGGTCAGCAAATCCCTCACCGATGATTTACCCCATTAACCCCCACTCACATGCAAATTTGTAACGTATCCGGAAAATGAAATACAACTTCTTCTGACATGAATTACTAGAGCTGCTGCAAGATAGTATAATACAAGGAGGCAGCAGTTGGTTTGAACTTATTCCAGCTTTGGCCATGTGTGAAAAACCAAAATGGCGGTGGGTTTGAGAATTTCAGCACGTCAGTGTTATTTTTAAAAATAATATATCTTAAATGTCAAAGTTTTGCATATGCATATTCTCTTCTGTGCAGTGTACTTGAACAATACCTTATCTGCCCAAAAATGAATGAGTTTAGGATGATTCGTAAGCGCAACATAATCGGATGCATAGCACCAGGGTCATATCAAGTCAAATTTAAAAGAATCTTTTATGTGATTACTGGGCCTAAAATCCAAAAAGAAATGTTATAATTCCGTCCAAACTGATACTTATTAGACAACATAATGTTTCTGAAGTAAAAACAACAACGTGAACACAGTAAATATGTGAGTTAGTTAAAATTTAACGTCACATCGGAAATATTTCAGCTATATGGTGACGAGATGAGTTTTGCATGCATAATAGATGCAAATTCTTAAAAATATTAAATAACAATATTTTATTTGGTGAAATCCCAAAGCAATTAATCTCAATGGAATATCTGCCTGTGCACAATGTGAGGCACACATATAGACAACAATCAGAATATTGTAGCCCAAGAAAAGAAATATCACAACAACAAAAATATCACAAAATTCACCTTGGTTTCTTTCGTTTAAGATATAATAAATACACTATACGGTTGTAATTTATTCAAATTATTACAATCATATAAAGTTAAGCATTCTTATATTTTCAAATATTGTTGGCGTATTTCTCAAATACAAATCAAGAGTATGTGATACTCATCTTCTTTTTCGTTAGTACAAACTGGACATAATCTATCAGCAAATAGGATTTTAGGCACGCTCCATGTTCCGTTTTCAACCATAACTGCCACGGAAACGTGTTATGATTTGAACTATTCAATACTGGATTGTGTAAACTATATATGTATCTGGTTTACTTCTCAAAATCGTAGACCAATATTTGATAATACTGATTGGATGACTAACTTTCAAAGGAAATATACCCAATTCTCAAAATATATGAAAGTTACTGAAGCGTAGTAGGGCCACGGTGAACATTTTTTTGGGGGGTCACTATCTCCTACGTAGGACTTAGTATCTCCTACGTAGGACATACTATCTCCTACGTAAGACTTAGTATCTCCTACGTGGGACTTAGTATCATCTACGTAGGACATATTATCTCATACGTAGGACATACTATCTCCTACGGAGTACTTAATATCTCCTACGTAGGACTAAGTATCTCCTACGTAGGACTTAATATCTCCTACGTAGGGCATACTATCTCCTACGTAGTACTTAATATATCCTTTTTAAGGATGGTTATTAAGTTGAGAAATGTTTGGCTATGCAGGACGTTAGATAGTTGAAATATGAGTCAGTGAATATTCATGACACTAACACAGTGTTACTACACAGTGTTATTGTGTGTGCATTACGTTAGGGTGACATGGACCCTGTTCTAATTGCAGTTATGGAGGTTTGGGTATAGTAATGTTTAATCTATCATACATACATCTATTCACACACAAACACACAAACACACACACACACACACACACACACACAGATGTGGGTGGGATGTGATGGTTGGGGTGAGGTTGTGATATAAAACTCAGGTTATAACACGACCTCTGCAAGTTGTTGCTTGTCTTGATGGGGCTAGGTTGGATCGCACGTTTGCGGCTTTTTTCGTAATTGTATACTGGTTGACTTGACTGGGGTGGACAAAATTCAAAAAGGCAAATAATTGTCATTATATTTATTTGTATAAATATAAGGGGATACGTACACATAGATTGCCGCCGATAGTCTAAGACACGTCTGTACGCGCAGATTATGATTCATGTGCAACGACCTCTGAAATAACGCATAATAGTAAAGTGTAACAAAGTGCAACATATAACAGCGAACTAACTGCAAAGCGTACTAGTAAACTGAACGCAAGGCAGTAAAGTATAACAGTCGGTCCAACACAGTAATGTGCAACAATTAGTTGAACACATGGCTCTAATAGTGAAGGAAACAGTAGATTCTAATAGTAAATTGAAACACATGATAGTAGACTCTAACAGTAAATGAAACACATAACTGTAGACTCTAACAGTAAATGAAACATGTAACTGTAGACTCTAATAGTGAATGAAACGAATGACTGTAGGCTCGCACAGTGACTGAGACAGCGAAAGAGAAGACTGTGTGCGGGTCTGGGGATTTACGTCGACCGTTTCAGATTAATCTATATAAACGTATATCGATCATTTCCTACAGGAAATATTAAGTACTACGTAGGAGATACTATGTCCTACGTAGGAGATAGTAAGTCCTACGTATGAGACACTAAGTCCTACGTAGGAGATACTAAGTCCTACGTAGGAGATGCGAAGTCCTACGTAGGAGATACCCACTTAGAAGATACTTACTCCTACGTAGGAGATACTAAGTCATACATAGTCCTACGTAGGGCATAGTAAGTCCTACATAGGAGATAGTATGTGCTACGTAGGAGATAGTAAGTCCTACGTAGGAGATAGTAAGTCCTACGAAGGAGATACTAAGTCCTACGGAGGATATACTAAGCCTTACGTAGGAGATACTAAGTCCTACGTAGGACATATTAAGTACTACGTAGGAGATAGTAAGACCAAAAAAAAAACTTTCACCGTGGCCCTACTACGCTTCCGTAGGATGCCATGTCTGCCAGATTGTATAACGTCAAAATATAGTTCGTTGATAAAGAAAGAGAAACATATGGGGCTTAGAACAAAGCCCTGAATAGAGCATATTTAAGACCTTTCTGGTTATCTATATCACATCCTCTGTTAACCAACAAGTTATAAATCTCAAAGTGGCCTTTTCTGTACGGCAAGATACAGAGGGTGTTCCCGAAATGACCGATGTTGCTGATTAACTTCCACTCCCATGTTAATCGCACGCTCCACAGCTGATGTAAGGCCGCGTTCACAAAGATAACACAACACAGTTTTACCCCTGTTGTCTCTTGCATTTAGGTCAGGATAAAGAGACAAAATCTGATTGACGAAGTCACTGTCCCTGGTCTCTGCCAACATAAGCGGCGTCTTTTTCTCCAGACTGTATGTAGCATTTACCTCAAGTTTCATATGTCCACTGATGTATTTCAGTATATCGCATGCAGCATTCATACACACACCCAGTAAAATGTCTCTACCTTCACTCTGGGTGAATGAGATATTTTCTGTCTCCATGATATATTTGATGAGATGATGTGACTTGTTGCTGGAAAGTAATTCACAAAATGACTTGTTGGATGAGTTATCAGTTAGTTTCACAATATCAGATACACGCATGTGAAACTGGGTCTTCAGGTAGTCCATTAACAAGAGGACAAAATCTGCATTACAAAATGCCTGGTGTGATAAAACATGTAACAGATTCCTCTGTTTAATTTCAGTTGCAAATCTTCTGGATAAATGTATAGCATAAGTCCATGGGATGTTTGCAATCTTTTTCTTTCTTTCTGTGGAGGGTGCAAGACGAAGTCGCTGATTAATGAAGGACAAACTACAAATTTCGATGACAAACTTTGGCTGTTTTGTACTGAGAATAAAGGAAACGCTGTCATATATAGACGGATGATCAAACATGTAGGTGTCCTCTTCCGTCTTGAGGTAAGATCCAACCAAATCATCAGCAGCTTCTCTACCTTCATAACCGAGGCGATCATCCGCCTCCATTTCTTGTCCACTAATCTTCCCATCTCTGTTCATCATAGCCATGAACAGTGAACGCTTGATCTTGTCTTTAAGAAATTTATCCAAAGTCTCTTTGAGGAAAGTCAGTGGCGCTTGAAAAAACATTTGCATTTGATTGAGAGTCCAATCCTTTTCATATGCTGCGACAAACATTTTACAGACATGGGGGAAGCCGTGTGGACAGTCTGCTTCACATATCCGAGACACAGTTGACTCTTCGATGTCTATGTTTTTGGTTTCAGCGTGAACACGCCATATCTTCCTCCGCTCATAAGACGCTCTCCGTGAGGAAACTTCCACCACGTATATGGGACTGGAAATGTAATCTGCCAGCCTTCCCAAATCTGCCAGTGAGGATTTCAGCACATAGTCACGGCCTATGAGAATAATGACTAATTTGTCTTTGTTTGGACTTGTTCGTTTCACCTGTGTTTGATCAACTTTTGTACTCTCTGATACCTTTTCAGTTTTGGTAGAAATGTCTAAAACATCATCTTCATCATATGTGTCAGGGTGTTTAACATCCAAAATAGGTCTGAGACTTGGTCTCCACTTGGCCCATTCTGCAGTGTCGAATTCTAGATCACCAAATATGTCATCTAACATAATGACAGGATTAGGACAGGCCTTTAGGACCTCATTGAACTCTTCTGGTGACACCACTTGGTATACCTGTCTCCCCTGACTGTGTAGATCTCTGAGAGCCATGTAGGCTATTGTGGACTTCCCCTCTCCTGGTCTTCCTTTAATTGTCACCCATGTCGCTCCTCTGTCCAGCTTCTCTTTTACTTTACTGAGGACGTGTGTCTCCACCATGTCTTTCGTCCATGACTCTATCCTGGATGCCGTCCTTTCTGTGGACACCAGGCACATTTAACACATTTATCAATAACATATGTGTAAAAGTTAACAAACTTAAGATTAAAACATCTTACTCGAAAAAAGGGCTTCACACATTGTTCCCATATGGGGAATCGAACCCGTGTCTTCAGCAGGACGAGCAATGCTTTAACCACCACATGTTAGGTTACGCAAAATTGTGTTAAGGCTCTTAAAAAGACAACACCCAAATTGCAGGCATTTGCTGAAATGGCAGGAGACAAAATTGTATAAAGAATAAACAAAGCAATAACAAGACGGAGCCAATAATCAGTCGGATCACCCATCAAAGGAGAATATCTCAACAAAACTGAAGCAAACAAAGTCACGCCTCATGTGACGGATGAAGAGAGATATAAAAAGAGCATCGTGACGTTGCTTGTTGATTCAACGTCCATAGATACACCCCCTGGATTCGTGTGGCGATGTTTTCAATCAACACAATCGAGATATAGACTGCCCCCATAGTAGCCGCCAACCAGTATCGACTGCAGCACATGTCAAGATGAAGTTGAACACTGCACATCCAGCACGGGGCCAAGCCAGCAACCCTGATACCGGCAATACAAGAGCATCTGTGATAACAGTTTGACGACATCCACGCGTCTACGGCCTCCATGCGAGGTGAGCAGCCTGATGACCAGTTAAACATGTTGACGCCAGACCTTATCATGTTGCTCGAGGTGTCCAGCAGAATCCTAATCAGAGCAATGTTAAGGTGTTATCCTGGCCAGCAAGATCCACGAATGTGTTCCCCACTGAACACGCCTCGGATGAAATGGAGCGACGTTCACGTGGTCATATGAATCCAACAGGGAAAGCTTTTCTCGGAATGACTCTCATGGAGGTATAGTGGCCTCAATTATGCGATGGCGCGAGGCATGCATCAATGCACAAGGTGGACACACTCGCTACAGGCATTGTAAACATGCTTCTGTACCCCTTCTTGTGCTTGGGAAAATTTGCATATGCAAGGTGCGCTGTTCTGATTGATTTTTGATCATTACCAGTCCTTTAGACATTTGTCTTATTCAGAACGTTTGACCTTTGAGTCTATTTATCGTGTCACTCAGCAGTGAAACGGTGAGGATGCACTGAACCACATAAGTTGTCTTATACAATTCCACAAACAGCCTATCGTATAACAAGGCTGATGTTTTCTTAATAATGTTGAGGAGTAAAACCTTTTCTGCCCGTTATTCATTTGTGTTTAGGTAGTGCTAATTTCTTTCTTAGTAACTGAATACATTTTAAAAACCTATTTTTTACACTGGCAAGTGTTAATCGAGTTTGCATGCTTTAGTTCCAAATACCACTTTTACGGCTGAGTTGTATGAAAAATGTATACTTTGGAGAATCACAATTATATATTACATAAGTGAGTGCGTATGTGTGGCGTGACTAAGCAAAACAACCCTATGACTGATATCAGAAGTATTTATCTCAAATATTTGGAGGACATGACATTTATTAATCAGGTTGGCGAACCTGACCATCTAATTAGTAACCATTTCACATAAGCATGGGTTGCTGAAGACAGTTCTAACCAAGACCTTCATGGGGGAGACCAGCATGGGTTGCTGAAGACAGTTCTAACCCAGACCTTCACGGGGGAGACCAGCATGGGATGCTGAAGACAGTTCTAACCCAGACCTTCACTGGGGAGACCAGCATGGAATGCTGAAGACAGTTCTAACCCAGACCTTCACGGGGGAGACCAGCATGGAATGCTGAAGACAGTTCTAACCCAGACCTTCACGGGGGAGACCAGCATGGGATGCTGAAGACAGTTCTAACCCAGACCTTCACAGGGGAGACCAGCATAGGATGCTGAAGACAGTTCTAACCCAGACCTTCACGGGGGAGACCAGCATGGGATGCTGAAGACAGTTCTAACCCAGACCTTCACGGGGGAGACCAGCATAGGATGCTGAAGACAGTTCTAACTCAGACCTTCACGGGGGAGACCAGCATGGAATGCTGAAGACAGTTCTAACCCAGACCTTCACGGGGGAGACCAGCATGGAATGCTGAAGACAGTTCTAACCCAGACCTTCACGGGGGAGACCAGCATGGGATGCTGAAGACAGTTCTAACCCAGACCTTCACGGGGGAGACCAGCATGGAATGCTGAAGACAGTTCTAACCAAGACCTTCTAGGCTAAATCTGTTGAATGGAATTCAGCATATCCAGTAAAGTGCTTCCTTTACAGGTGAGTACTCAAATTATATCAGTCCGGTTTAATCGTACACTGCCACCATATAGACAATCATTGTGAAAACAAGTTTATCAAATAACTCACTCCGGATCTTCTGTGCTGAAGTCAGTGGTATCTCCTCTTCCTCTTTGTTGGTCGGAGTTGTACCGACATTCTGAGTTCCGCCAATGTTCAGATTCTTGCCTCCCTTCACTGTCACATCTCCAAACTGCTGCTGTACTTGTAGAAGGTTGTACTGTGTGACTGTAACAGAAACCACAAGACTGAAGCTGTCATAGATGTGTTACATGTTTGAACTTAGATTCTGCTAGTGATTTTATAAACAGGTGATAACATCAGCAGACATATTTTGTCTTGTAAACGGCGATTGCCAAGTATAAATGGCTTAGATAAAACTGAAATGAGCTTCAAAAGATTTATGCTGAGGTCAAACACACTTCTATGGTCACATCTCTAAAATGTTGCTCCACTTTAACAAAGCTGCATAGTGTTGCTATACTTGTGGATGCTGGTGTCAGGGCTGTTGTCCCCGGGACCTGTAGACTTGTTGTTTCAGGACCTACAGTAGTTGTACTTGTGGATGCTGATGTCAGGGCTGATGTTCCCAGAACCTGTAGACTTGTTGTTCCAGGAACTACACTAGTTGTACTTGTGGATGCTGGTGTCAGGGCTGCGGTTTCTGGGTCCTGTAGACTTGTTGTTCCAGGACCTACACTAGTTGTACTTGTGGATGCTGGTGTCAGGGCTGATGTTCCCGGGACGTGTAGACTTCTTGTTCCAGGACCTAAACAAGCGGTACTTGTGGATGCTGGTGTCAGGGCTGCTGTTTCCGGGTCCTGTAGACTTGTTGTTCTAGGACCTACACAAGCGGTACTTGTGGATGCTGGTGTCAGGGCTGCTGTTTCCGGGTCCTGTAGACTTGTTGTTCCAGGAACTACACTAGTTGTACTTGTGGATGCTGGTGTCAGGGCTGCGGTTTCTGGGTCCTGTAGACTTGTTGTTCCAGGAACTACACAAGCGGTACTTGTGGATGCTGGTGTCAGGGCTGCTGTTTCCGGGTCCTGTAGACTTGTTGTTCCAGGACCTACACAAGCGGTACTTGTGGATGCTGGTGTCAGGGCTGCTGTTTCCGGGTCCTGTAGACTTGTTGTTCCAGGACCTACACTAGTTGTACTTGAGGACAGGTGTGCCTGATCTGTTCTTTCATCACCATCAACAGCTGGTTGCAGCTGCTGTTGTTGCTGTGGTGCTGATGCTATTTCTCCCTGTGGTGGCTGACAACATCTCACAATGTGTTGTACTAGTGACTTGGTATCTACGATGGAAACAAACAGGTCAGAGTCAAATAACATAACACGAACTATGTCATATGAATACTAACATAGTTAAAATGGCATAATACACACACAATATATACTCTTAAATAGAAAGTGGACCTGCTGTTGATGTAGTTTAATCACTGAGTGCCTATAACTGATTCTGAAATGACATCAATGCATCCACAGAAAAAACAGAGATGCCAAATGCTGTCTTGAGGAATGTGTTGATACTCTTACTGAAGTGAAAGTTTGTCTATAAACACAGCAGAGGAATCAGGACTGCAACTTTCAGTCAGACAATCTGGTTTCACCACCATTCACCACAGTACAGTCTGTCCATGACTATACAGTTACCACAGGGCTTTCAAAACCTACGTGGTCAGCAAACTAGAGCCACAGGTCTCTATAGCTCGCAGGAAGTGCAATGAATATCATAATGACATGCACGGTGTGTTTATTACACGCTAGTGCAGACAGTTCCACAGTACAATTTGAGCATAATATCTTTCCCAAAGTTACTATTAGATAGCAAGACACCTACAATACCTTAGGACAAAGTGACAATGGCTTACAGAGGGTATAGGAACAATGGTTCGCAATACACAGCAGTTGAATTTTGACACAAAATACCACTAACACAATACAAATATCTTTATCCCATGCATATTCATGGATGTTTATACAACCTAACAGTTAATAGGTCTAAAAACTCAAATGTTGAACCTCTCTCGGCAAATTGCAGTTGAAAATGTTACGTCTCACAAAGTTCTTACAATGGTATAGAAAAATGAAATTTTTAGAGTAAAATTAATATTTTTATACTTATCCTGACTCATGTTTATTTGCTTGTCTTCTTCTTCTGGCAAACTAGTGGAACACTTGTATCTCCCAATTGAAGCTCCCTTCAATAAAAAATCACTCATTAGTACTCACCCCGAGTTATCTAACTTTCCGTAAGCGCGGGAAGGAGGGTGCCAACCAAGCCCATGTGCCTCACTCTCTCCTTCTTTGTTTTGAGCCCAACACTTTATTTTTCCCGAGAAATCCAAAGTGTTAAGTGGGGAGGACGGGAGGGCTTACCTCATGAGTCAGGATAAGTATAAAAATATTAATTTTACTCTAAAAATTTCATATTTTTTCTTATCCTGACTTATGTTTATTTGCTTGTAGAATCCTACGGAATAGGAGGTGGGATTATATATACTTTGGATTTTACTAATTAGTGATTTGAACTGAGATGATTGTAATAACCCTAAGGGAACTTCATGAAAGCACTGAACTGAATTCCTGCTGTTAATTTAACAGCTGCCTTTAAATAGGTTATTACAATTTACTGAACATAATAAAAGTATATAGAACATTAATAAAGCTAAAGCTATTAATGTGGTAGTATAAACTGTTGATAGTTTATAATGAATACTTTTATAAGAACCAAAGTAGTAAGCTTACAATATGCATATATATAAGCTATAACATAACTGTGCCTAAGGTATAATGATAACTTAAGCTGTATAATAGTAACCAACTACTGAGAGTTTGTTAACTAATACATGTTATGAAATGAACATATGATAGAGCTTAAGGAACAACTTAAGCTGAACATATATATAATAGTTGAACTCGTAAGAGTTGTAGGTATATATATATTATGATATAGAATCATAGTACTGAGCTTAAGATAATATTTTAACTTAAGCAAATATATACATAGATAGCATATAGCTATTAGTACTGTTATTACATAAGTATAAAATCAGCAAGATAGACTTATCTTCTCCGTGGAACTGTCAACTGTTGAAGGAGGACCATGGGACCGAAATGGTGGATACCTGAGACGTCCTTGGTGGTGATATCTCTCAGATAATGGTTTGCAAACACCATCTCGGACCTCCAAAACATCCCTCCATAATGGTATTCAATGAACAGTTTCCATGTAAAGCCAAAGTTGAGGCTAGTGCTCTAATTTCGTGGGGATTAGCAGCACTTGGAGGGTTCAGTCCAGCTGCCTTGTAGGCTCTTAGTATGACAGTTCTGATCCAAATAGAAATGGTAGTGCGCGACACTTCTGTCTGTGAAGCGGTAGATATGGGGATAAACAATCTTTTGAATTTAACTCTACTTTGCTTGGATCTTTGGAGATATATTTTCAGTGCACGTACAGGGCAAAGTGATAAGTCCATCGTATCCTGCAGCCCAAGTATGGATGAGAGAGTTGGGACATGGAACAACCTGTCTGGTTGACCTGGTAGTTGATTTTTCGCTATAAAATCCCAGCGAAGTCCCAGATGAGCGATGTTATGAATATCATCAAATCGTGTTCTCTCATAGTCCAAAGCGTGAATTTCCGACATTCTGGCGGCAGTGGCTAACGCTAGCAGGAATAAGGTTTTGTGGGTCAATGATTCATATGACGCAGATAACAACGGTTCGTAAGCCTCACTTGTGAGGTGTTGAAGTACCACATTTAGATCCCAGGCTGGCGCTTGAAACTTCCGTTTCTGATCTTCCAATCGGAAGGCACGTAGCAAGGCGAGTAACTCCGGTTTTTTGGTCAGTTTGACGCCCGTTCTCATAGTGATGACTGAGTTTATGGCTGCAAGATAAGTGGACAGTGTAGATCCTTTGAGATTCTTAGTTTGAAATAGGAAACATAAGAAATCTGCCACTTGAGGATGCGTAGCAAATCTGGCTGAAAATCCTTTCTTAGCCGCATAATTGACAAATCTGAGCCATTTATCATCGTATAAATTACGAGTGGAGTTACGTAGTGCAAGCGTGACCGCCTTCGCCGCTCTGTTGGAATAACCTCTCTTATTCAAACACACCTTGATACAATCCACATGTGAAGTCGGAATGCTTCTGGTGTTTTGTGCACTTGTTTGGTGTGCGGATGTATCAGTAGATTGGAGCGCAGTGGGAGCTGAAGTACTGGTTTTCCGATTCTTCGTATGAGGTCTGGAAACCACGTTCTCGCTGGCCAGTAAGGCTAGACCAAAATCAGATCGAGGCTCTTCGTTTGACTGATTTTTAACAAGACTTGTGGGATCAACGCAGGAGGAGAGAAAGCGTATGCGTTTAGTCCCTCCCACGATATGCTTAGTGCATCCGTTGCCCATGCTAGTGGATCTGACACTGGCGATACGAAGGTTGTCAGTTGACTGTTGAATCGGGTGGCAAATAGATCTATCAGAGGAGATCCTATTTCCATGATTATCTGATTGAATATCTCTGCGTGGAGCATCCATTCTGTCGGCGATGGTTGGTGTGGCCGAGAGAGAGCGTCTGCTAACACATTCTTTGCCCCTGGAATGTGGCAGGCTTTGATACGTATGTTTAGACTTTCGACTAGATCGAACAGTTTGAAACATCGAGTGAGTAGATTCAGTGATCTTGTTGACCCTTGTTTGTTCACATAGAACGCCACTGTGGAGTTGTCTGTATGAATCATTAACTGAGCGTTCTGTAATAGGTTGCTCCAGTGATCTATGGCGTTTATGACTGCTTGCATCTCTAGCAGATTTATGTGACATAAGCTCTCTTGAATGCTCCATAGGCCTGACGCTGTCCTGCCGGAAAGGTGGGCTCCCCAACCTTTTACTGACGCATCCACGTAAAGATGTGTTTCCGATTCCGGCTCTAGTAAGGAGACGCCTGCGCAGACATTCAATCTCTTGGTCCACCAGAGTAGATGTGGTTTGACGTAATCTGGTAGACTGAACGGTAGAGAGTCCTCGATATGGGCATTGATGAGGACTTGTAGTGGACGCAATTGGAGCCTGCCTCTGAGTGTCAAGTCTTGAGCCGATGTGAGTAGTCCCAGTAGACTCTGCCACTGTCGTAGTGGTAACGGAGAGAGTAGGGCTTGGGGGATCATTTGTTGTATCTTGATCAATTTGTCCTCCGGGACTATCATACGGTTCTGAGCTGTAAGGAAATGTATACCTAGAAACTGCAGATCCTGCGTGGGCTCTAGGTCCGACTTGAGTAGATTTACTAACCAGCCTAACTGCGTTAGTAGCTTGATAGTAAAGTTCAGCTGCAGTTTGAGACGCTGTGGATGTGGATCCACCTGTATGCCGTCATCTAGGTAAAATGCGCTCCGCAGGCCTTGACGATGTAGATATGAGACCATAGGCTTGGTTATTCTTGTGAATATCCATGGGGCCGAAGTGATTCCGAAGGGAAGTACTTTCCATTGGTAGTGTATGCCGTCTAGCATGAATCTCAGATATTTCCTTGAACTGGGATGAATCGGAATGTGTAGGTATGCGTCCTGCAGATCTATACTTACCATGTAATCTAGTGGACGAATTAGATGACGGAGTTGAGGTAAATGTATCATGCGAAACGCTGGTGGTTTGCATAGAAATTCTCTGTTGAAAGTGCTCATGTTGTAAATGAGACTATACTTCTCTTTGGAATTCTTTTTCGGTACTAGGAAGACTGGGGAGTAGAAACCTGGTATGATGTTTTGCTGATCGAGAACTTCTAAGGCCTGTTTGTTTAGTAGAGACTGTACTGTTTCTCTTAACATCGGTAGTAGTGCCAGATGAACGTTGAACCCTGGTGGGTTGACTGTTAACGGTGGCTTGGCCTTGAGTTGTAGACGATATCCGTACCGAAGGATGTTGGATACATACGGGTCTTGAAGTATTCCCCAGTTTTCCCAGTGAAGTTGTAGTCGTCCACCCACTTGAGACGGTTGTACTGGGACGACTGGGGGTGGAAGACTCCAGTCGTTCCGAACCTGACTTTCATCGTTTAAATCCACGGCCACCTCTGGATGATCTGCCTCTAGCTGATCCTCCTCTGAACTTGTTGTAGGGGCGACGAAAAGAATCCTTGGGATTATTAGCGGCCGCTAATTTCTTATCCCGTGCTCTCTGTAGCCCTGAGAATTTAGCCTTACCCGAGTACCTCTGTGCTGAATGTTTGAAGACGTTGGCTAACGTATCCATAGATGCTTATCATGAGTACTTCTCTAGAATCTTTAGATACTTCCTTGGAGACCTTGTTAATGTTGCCACCAAACAGTAAAGGTGAAGACCATGGAGCTGTATACAGGGGCTCTGTGAATTGATTATTCCAAGAGCATGAGGCTAGTAATCCTTGTCGACGTGCCATGGTAGTAGTTTCAGTAAGAGCTGAAAGATGGTCTGTAAGGAATTGTTGATCTTTCTTCTACATAAGTAGAGCTGAATAGATCATCCTGTCCTCCTCATCCGTAGAGTTCTTGAACTTCGTGATGAGAGTTTCGTTAATAGTCCTAGATCTATTAAGTCCGAAGAACATTCTTCTGGCAATGGTATCTAACTGGGCCATCTTGCGATCGTCAATCCTATAACTTCTGGACTTGGAATCACTGATAATCTTGAAGTTTTCATCAATCTCCTGAGTCTTGAAAAAAGGCTCCATATTATGTCCATAAAAATGCTTGGCATTGAAGATCGGTAAGTGAGGAAGATGGGATTTAGTAGATTTGGAGAAAGTTGTATCCAGTTTAGCAGGAACGGCTGCGATAGGATCCACAGGAGGTATGGTGATATGATCTACGTCATCATCTTTCATCAGGTAAGTTTGGGCTGTATCCTCGTTCTTGGAGGGAGAGGCCAGTTGTAATTCATTTACCATCCAATACCTTATCTCAGCCTCTGAGAAAATGATACCATCGTCTTCCTCTGACGTATGGTCGTATGTCGGAGACCTCGATCTGTAAGAAGATCTATGTGAGGACTGAGGAGAACGGACTGACGAGTGGCTAGTGTATGCAGATCTTGGAGAAGACATCCTTCACGGAGACTGTGGGCTATGAGAACGGTGATGGCTTCGCCAACGCTGTGGGCTTCTCGAACGTTGAGGGCTGCGCGAACGTCTTCTAGGCGTTGTAGAACCACTTAGCCTTCTCGTCTTGCGCGAATGTCTGGAGTCAGTGTCCGATCCGACATATGAGTGCTTGCTTTGCGAACGCCCTTCGTACATGACAAGGTGCGTGCTAGGCGAAGCACTCCTTCTCCGCGAAGCCTCTTGCAAAGGGTCAGACTCTAGCTCCTTCTCGGAGGCGGCCTGGGATACCTTATGCAAAGAGCTCACTCCGGGCAGGGTTGCCCTTCGCGGAGGCGCGTCTATGGGCTCAGGGGCCCTCACGCGAAGTCAAGGCGGGCTCTGGGGCCCTGTATGACTTAGTATGGGGTGGGCTCTGGGGCCCGTGGCTCTGAGGCCTCTGTAAGCCGTAGCGGTCTTCCATCATTCTCATAATGTGGTTGATCAAGTCATCTGGGACGTTCTGCGTTGATGAGGGATGTCTCTCTGCAGAGGTGACGGGACCCTCAGATAAATGTATTGGTGATAGCGTCGGCATCTCCGGTTGTGTGTTCGTCTGCGCTGAGGTGATAGTCGCAGAAACGGGCCGTTTCTTGTGACGAACTTCTGGAATGATAATAGGCATATCATCATCATATAATGCTAATTCTGTAACTGGTAAGATATCAGAGGCAAATTTATTAGATTTAGTTGACTTCCCTTTAGATGACGGTGTAGATCTTGGAGTACGCAGAGTACGAGATGATATGGCTGGTTTCCTCGACTTGGACTGAGACGACGGCAGCTCTTGAGATGCAGGTTGCTTCTTGGACATAGCGGACTGCGTCCCACGCTTATCCTCCGAGGGAAACTCAGGCATGCCACCAGCCGGTGACGAGTCCTCAGTCAACAGTTGACATGAAACATTAATTTGCGATCTATTAGCCATGTTTGAAATCTGTTTACGAGATTTATCTGCCTTCCGTCTGTAAACGGAACATAAATATTTGTCAAAGGCAGAGATAGGTAAATTGCTACACAATTTACAACGAGAATCAAAGGAACATGGAGTAATGCAACTAGGGCATTTTAAATGAGGATCGGTATCAGAGTAACGTAGTTTACATTCTGTGCAAATTTTCATTAATGTAGCCTACTGAACAATCACGGCAAAGCGTGAATAAACAGCAGAAACACAATTAATAATCAATGCAAATTGAATAAATATACTAGTACTACCTCTATACTAACGTATAAGAGGAACTAAACTAGATTTAAATAAAGGATATATGTGTTGGGAGACACAGGTGCTCTCACGTCCAGCTCACTGGGCAAAGAAGGAGAGAGTGAGGCACATGGGCTTGGGTGGCGCTCTCCTTCCCGCGTTTACGGAAAGGGAGATAACTCGGGGTGAGTACTAATGAGTGATTTTTTATTGAAGGGAGCTTCAATTGGGAGATACAAGTGTTCCACTAGGTTCGCCAGAAGAAGAAGACAAGCAAATAAACATGAGTCAGGATAAGAAAAAATATATACTAGGCACATAAAGAAACTGTGCATACAAAAATTTAAAATCTAAATTTATCAAACCTGCGACACAAAAGGATTTAAACTCAGAGATTAGTGACATGTATCCAACATGCATGCACGTGCCACGTTCCGTGACGTCAGTCGGTTCGTCCTTGAGACGTGCAATACGTTGTTGCACGTGCATTCCGGGAAAGAGAAACAGAGCAAATGAATGATACACAATACTGTCACTTTGGAAAGCTCAACCCCTGCCCTTGCGATCATTCAAAAAATTAAACGGCTATTGAAACGCAACGCATGCTAAGGCTCACTTCTGCACAACGTCGTGAGGCCATTGGGATGGTCCGTGGGGGAATGTCTCAACGACAAGTGGCTGCACATTTCCACTACCACCGGAACACTATTTCTGCACTGGTGAGACGCTACCAGAACACAAATGACGTCATCGATCGGCCACGTTCTGGACGTCCACATGTAACAACGCCAAGAAAGGACAGATGGATACGGGTGACCCATCTTCGCCACAGGTTTCAGACTGCAGTGATGACTGCCCGAACCATCCCAGGACGTCGCCGTTTGATAGGATCTATGCGCCGTCGATGCACTGCTGGTCTCATTGCCGATGGTGGACATACCCGTTATTGAGCCTCTGACATGGTCGTTTGACCCCTGTCCCGACTTGTTATGGTCTCATGATCCCTCCATTAAGTTGATATGTACCTTTGACATTGTTATCGTACGTATCAACTGGGATAATATTTTGACAATGCACAGTTCCTTTATGTGGCCAGTAAGGCTGTAACGATTCACCTTAACCCTAGCCTTTCATGAACTCAATTCGTTATTCGTGGTTACCAGAACCGAATATTCATGAATATTTACAATTATTTAAGGGAGTTTGTTTTACATGAACCCTAATGTCCTTTTTCAAAATGAGATATGCAAGAATGCAATATGTACTAGCCTTGTAGTAGCCCAAGTCATGTTAATTTGCCAAGGCTGCACATGTTACTGTCAACTATAACTAGTACATACAAAATTTGAGTGTCATGAGATGACTGGTTATTGATGAGACAAATTAGCACTGTCAGCATGGGCATTCCATATTGTACATCCATCACTTAACTACAATATTGTATTCATGAATAATTATTTGTATTCGTTACCTAATATTCGTGATATGTATCATATTCGCAACATAGTGTATTTGTTACACTGGCTAGTATATATACAATACCGTTGGGATAACTGTCAGTGACTTATAAAGTGTGTAAAGCAACATTGTTGCACAACACTCACCTCAGGTTCAACGGGATTCATGTGCTATCACTAGGACATACATACCTTTACCTACAAGCTGATATGACTGTTGATGAACAGTCTGGAATTTGACCGCTACAGCACCTGCTCCAAGTTGTGATATGTCTTGTATCCCATCCCCTTCTTCCTCGTCTGTGCCATCACTAAGTCCGTCACTCTCTTCATCAACATCCCTGTTTTCTGCATCCTCTGTGCCTGCTCCTTCAGTTGTTCCTTGTGGGTCGTCCGTGGCAACACCTGCAGGTTCCATGTGTTCCCCGTCTGGCCAAATCTCGCGTTCTTGCGATCTCGCATTCTCGCACTTTTGGCATTTTTAGCTTGTTTCCAAAGGTCGAGATCGTGAGAATGCGAGATCGCGAGACTGTCCCTTACAGTCTTCCATACCTACCTCTGGCTGATCTACCCGACATTATTGCTATTTTCGTTATCACAGTCACCCATGTAACTTACATCAACACTGGTCTAGTCTTTCTCGAGTACAACCCGACATTTAGTTGTGATATAACACTGTGAAGATAACAAACCTGTCTAAATCAGTCTTCACTTACTGGTTGCTCCGACCTTTAGGAATACGTTGACAAGCCCACAGTGTAGCGACCAGAACTGGGATAAACAGTCCACAATTTCGTAAAACCCGATTTGCTGCGGTACTGCTCCCGGCTAACGCTAAAACTGAAAGCCACTGATGTGCGGAATAAGATTTGCTTCCTGCTTTTTTAGAAGAAATACAAATTAACATTTACTATTTCCAGATTCATTTTCGAATATGTAACCCACATTTATTTCTCCACTATAATTTGGAAAAAATCTTACCTTTTCATAATTATTTTATACTTGTCAACCGTATTATTCATTTGCATATATGGGACGATTAATTGTGTTATTTTAAAATGGAAACCAAACGTCATCCTGTCTGAAAAGGATTATCTGAAATGAATTCTGTTTCTTCATCACTTTGTGGTCACAATAATAACACAGAATCGTATACATTATTTAAAATAGTTCAAACACTAATTTGTGTTTCTGAAATAATTCTGATTGTAATTAGGTATGAATATTTTTTTCCATATCCGGGTATTTGTCAACCAATTTGCTCTAAATGAAAACTTGCGTCGTTCAACCGAATGCGGCTCAGGGTTGAGACCAAACAAATTACATGAAATAAAGTTTAGAGAACAAAATACTAGGATGGATGAACATCACACAGAACGCCACACAGAATGAAAGACAGGAAAGGTGTTATATATAAGGCTAAAATCGTCACGCTTCTCGGTACAATGAGCGTAGCCTTCGCGGTACTTGCAATACAATGTTATGGCTGAATGAACACAGCGCGCCTCACTCGGAGGCTCTGACAAAGTACAGAGAAAATAGGATTAACGGGGACGCTCTTTTATTTGAACACATATAAAAATCTAAATAAAGTTATGTACACATTTTCACGTCTATTCTTCATTGCACATTTTCTTTAATCCGACATTAGATAGTTCATTTTGAGGAGTCTTTCCTAAAAGATAAATGTATACCTCACGAGTTTAAATCTTTAAATATGTTTCTGCTTATGTATGCTGAAGATCTTGTTATTTTCCTGAATCTGTTGAAAGGCTGCAAACACAGTTGAATTCGTTGTCAGCTTATTCCACACGGTGGGAACTTGAAGTAAATATTGCTAAAACAAAGATAATGGTCTTCAGAAGGGTTGGTAAAGTTAAATCGTCAGAACGTTCGTTATATAATGGTTGTGTCAAAGAGGTTGTCGATACGTTTACATTTAGGAATAGGTTTTAACAGAAATAACCGATTCTCAAAGGCACAGCTGCAGTTGTCTGACCAGGGTAGGATGGCCCCCTTTTCAATTTGCAATAATATCAGGTCGCTCTCTCTCAATCTGGAATTGTTTATTTGTCTTTGATCGTTATGTGGTAGTATACTATCTTATGCGTCTGAGATATGGGGATATAATAAAGGCTTAAATATTGAAAGGTTGCATTTGGATTTAGGTAAAAGGTTTTCAGCAGTTAAGAAATCAACATGTAATTCCATTGGATTATGCCGAGTTAGGTCGTTATCCGCTCGTATGTAAAGGGCAATATAGCATGATTAAATATTGGTGTACGCTTCTTGTGTCTGAAAATAGCATTGTACAAGGTTGTTGTGAGTGTTTGTATGAGGAGGTGGAGACGTGTGGTGTAAGAAAATTGGCAGGTTAAAGGTATTTTGTCAAACATTGGATTAACTGAATATGGTTAAGGCAGGAATTATTGAGTTTATCTTTAGTGCTCTGTGCAACTCATCGAAATGTGCAATTTATAAAATATTATTATACAGTACAGAGTACAGATAACGGTAATTAACAAAAAAAATTGAAAAGAAATCTATCTACTCCCGAGATGGATTATGCTTCCCGGCACCGTATCTTTAGCTTTGGCGGTACTCCCCAACATCGTGGAAATTAGCTCTCCCAGGAAATCCGAAATATACATTTTAGCCTTCCGGGACATCTGAAAAATAAATTTTAGCCTTCCCAGCACCACACCGTTAAATAGCCACCGGCCCACTAGCCCGTGGCTACCAAAAATCCAGTCGGGCCAGTAAATCTTCACAGTCACTACAAAAAAAGGTTGTAGTGAATTTTCAAGGGTCATAAATATACCTCTCTCCGACTTGTTAAGTTATAATACACTTTTAGATCATGCAAGATTATGGTCTAATAAAAATGTTCACGATATTAGCAGCTTAATGGTGAAACCCGTGTCATGCCGACAATATATTATTCCCGTCTATCTTTTGCTTAGTTTCTACATTCAAATTTCGGGATAGTTAATTATTTTGTAGACTATACATTTTCAGGCATAGCTAGCCCGACTGGCTAGCAAAGTGTGGGAACCACACTGGAAAATTATATAACCATTATACACCTCTCCCTCTCACTCCCTATATATATAATCCACACAGAGGCATGGAGGTTGTATATCAGATATATCACTCTCCCTCTCCTCCCTATATATAATCTACACAGAGCGGCATGGAGGTGTATATCAGATATATCCTCTCCCCTCTCCTCCTATATATATAATCCACACAGAGCGGCATGGAGGTGTATATCAGATATATCACTCCCCTCTCCTCCCTATATATATAATCCACACAGAGCGGCATGGAGGGTGTATATCAGATATATCACTCTCCCCTCTCCTCCCTATATATATAATCCACACAGAGCGGCATGGAGGGTGTATATCAGATATATCACTCTCCCCTCTCCTCCCTATATATATAATCCACACAGAGAGGCATGGAGGGTGTATATCAGATATATCACTTTCACCTCACAGAAAGAAATCGTGAGTTAAGTTTTACGCCACACTCGGCAATATTCCAGATACACAGAGACGGTCTGTAAATAATCAAGTCTGCACCTGACAATCCAGTGGTCAATGGCATGAGGATCGATATACACAATTGGGATACTATGACATGTGTCAACCAAGTCAGCGAACTTGACCACCCGGATCTTCACGGGTCCCAGAAAGAAGGCGGGAAGGATCTGTATCTGGAATATATATATCTATCATAGGTGTGATATGTTCCCAAACGATACCGCAATAAGTCTGTTGGAGGAACTAATAGTGTGGAACCCAGTTGATAGTATGTATAGACTTAGCCTAAACCTTTTATGATCCATTGCCACTGCAGTGTGTATAACAACGTTGCACACAGGTGAGGCTGTAGTCACTGATGGTGTGGGGCGACTAGACATGGCCATGCCAGGTGACATTGGAATGCTGTCATCAATCATCATCATCATCAACTAAGAACTTATATGGCGCAAGAATCCAGTCAGGTATAACTGCTCAAAGCGCTTTGAGAGGATGCATGTCACATGTATAAGCAAAGGTCCACTCGGTCTAGGCGTATGTCTTTGAGAATAGGTGAGTCTTGAGATTGGTTTTAAAGGTTGCCAAGTTATTTATAAGTCTCAGTTTTATTGGCAGATCATTCCAGAGTCGTGGAGCTGCTCTGGCGAATGATCGATCTCCATAGGTGGTGGTTCTTGCGTTATGGAACACACAGCATGCTTTATCCAATGGATCTAAGAGACCCTGCTGGCACTGTATTCCTGGAGGAGTTCCTGGAGATACACAGGGGCTAGGCCTGTCCTTGCTTTGAAGGTTAACAGGAGCGCACTTTATAGAGTGATTCTGTCTGCCACCTTCAACCAATGAAGTTTCTTTAGCACTGGAAAATGTGGCTGTCTTTCTGTGTCTTTGTCACGAGTCTAGCTGCACAATTCTGAACGCGCTGCAGCTTTGCAATCAATTGCTTTGGTAGTCCAATTAGAAGAGCATTGCAGTAATCTAAATGGGACACAACACAGCACTGAACAAGAGATGTTACGGTCTTAAGATTTACAAATCGACGTATTTGGGCAATGTTTCCGAATATTAAAATATGCATGTCTGCATGCTTTGTTTTACATGGGACTCTGCATTCATAGATGAGTCAAATACAAATCCCAGATTTCGTGCTTCTTTGCTTGGTTCAATGATGCAGCCTCCAATTTCAAAGATGGGCAGAGCAAGTTTACTTCTCGTTGACTTTGAAGGAGAATCAGCAGTTCCGTCTTCTCACTGTTGAGCTTGAGAAAGTTTAGGGTCATCCAGTCCTTGATGTCCTTGATACAGTTCATCAAACGACGATATGAATCCTCACTACTGATGTTCTGTTGGAGGGCTTGAAGGCCAGATACAGCTGGAGTGTCATCAGCGTAGAGATGGAACGAGAGATTATTAGCGCGAGCAATGTCCCCAAGAGGTGATGTATAGATTGTAGACAACACTGGTCCCAGTACAGAACCCTGTGGAACTCCATACTTGAGGCTAACTTTCTCTGACATTTGCCCATTGACTCTCACAGCCTGAAATCGTCCTGACAGATGGGACTCAGCCAGAAATAATAAGCTTCACCAGTAACACCGAATCTCTCATTCAATCTCTTGGGAAGAATGGACTGATCAATTGTGTCCAAAGCGGCTGACAAATCGAGGCAACACCAACACTTGCCGCACCATCTGGAATCAATTGCCTGCAGCAATTCACTCTGCACACACACAAGAGCGTTTCCGTGCTATGATGACATCGGTAATGCGGACTGCAATGTTTCTTCTTTCCCAGTTCGGATGATATGATCATTAAAGCCTTGACGCTACCACTCTCTCCATGATCTTAGCAGCAAAGGGCAAGTTGGAGACTGGTCTGTAATTTTTTAGGTTGTTTGAATCAGCCGAAGCTTCTTGATCAGTGGTGTTATAGATGCTAACTTGAAGGTTCTAGGAACACAAGCTTGACTGAAGGAAGCATTGATCACACTGGTTAGTGTTGGTACTGTCTCATCCAGACACTCCTTCAACAACCAAGTCGGCATGGGGTCTGAGTGAACAAGACTTTGTAGGGACTCCTCACAATCACCTGTCTCACCTCCATATCAGATGCTGGTAGGAAACAAGACAGCTCTGGAATATCCGTCATATTCATGTCGGCATGAGCTGTGGGTGAGAGTTTGTATGATCGTCTGCAAACTTGTGAGGTATGATCGAATTTTCTCAATCTTTTCTGTGAAGAATGATGAGAATGTTTCAGCAATAACGTCTTCAGGAGAGACTGTCTGGTAAGGCTTGAGACTTTGTCTTGAACAGTAGTCTGTTAGAGATCTTGAATATTTCCTTCTGGTCTTTTGCAGCTTCCACGATGTCAGTGAAATATGTCCTCTTCGCCTGCTCAACCAATGCATTTACCCTATTCCGTTGCTTGGAGTGCATCTCTTTATGTACAGTGAGCCCACTGTGTCGCATAATTCTTTCCAGTTTACGCCGTTCTCTTTTTGCTGCACGGATTTCATCGTTGTACCATGCCTCTCTCAAAATGAACAGTTACAGTTACAATGGTGTATGCATAATTCTCCAGCCATTTCCCCATATACTCCAGTACCAGTGTCTTGAACCAGAGAATCTCTTTCAGCTCGGTTTTGAACTGCACCATGTCAATGTTCTTCCATTTCCGAAATGTTATTACATTCCTCTCTGCCTCCAGGGGCACTTTGGAAGCTGGTTGTAGCTAGCACAGCAAAGTGGTCTGACATGACAGAATGATCCATGTGAATGTTCTTGACATTTAAGTCATCCTTCCTGGTGATCCACAAGATCCAGTGTATGGTTCTTCACATGGGTTGGTTCCTGAATATGCTGGAGAAGACCATACGAGGTCAGAAGACCCAGAAACTTAACTGTTTTTCAGGAAGGTCTATGTTTTCAGCGTGAATGTTAAAGTCACCACATAGTAACAGTTTACCTTTTATCAATATCAAATCTTCTATTAATGTATCAATATTACCATGTTATCAAAGTCTGGCCATGGAGTAGTTGCATATCGTCTCGGACATTTCACAGAGACGATGAGTCCATAATCCACCAAGAAACCAAATGTTTACCACCAGACGTTTTTCAGTTACCTCTTACGAAATAACGAGATAATGACAATATCAGCATCTTTATTGTTGGATGGTACTTTCAGTGACTGTTGGTTTACATGGGTACAGAGTCAGCCTCGTAGTTTAACTAACATAAATCTAAGAGGGATGCACTGATTTACATGCTTGTATTGTTTTTATTGTTTGAGACAACCAACTCACGCATGCACGCACACCTCGCTACATAAGTGCATTAATCTTCACGCAAACTTACATTCTATTTCACTTCAGCCCCATGTACGGGAATACCGCTGAACAGTATGACATAAAATTAATAAATGTAATATTACTAATGGTGAGTTCATTTTTAGGCCGCGCTTAGCAATATTTTAGCTACACGGCGTCGGTCTAATAATCGAGTCTGGACCAGACAATCCAGTGCTTAACAGCAGGAGCATCGATCTACGAACTTTTGATAGGATGAAATGTATGTCAAAATTTCCAGCGAGCTTCACCACCCGATCCGATTAGTCGCCCCTCACGACAAGCATGGGTTACCGAAGATAAATTCTAACCCGGATCTTCACGGGTCTATTACCACTGGAAGCTGTGCAGTATGACATCAATGTTATGTTACCACTGGAAGCTGTGCAGTATGACATCAATGTTATGTTACCACTGGGAGCTGGGCAGTATGACATCAATGTTATGTTACCACTGGAAGCTGTGCAGTATGACATCAATGTTATTTTCCACTGGAAGCTGTGTAGTATGACATCAATGTTATGTTACCACTGGAAGCTGGGCAGTATGACATCAATGTTATGTTACCACTGAAAGCTGGGCAGTATGACATCAATGTTATGTTACCACTGGAAGCTGTGCAGTATGACATCAATGTTACCACTGGAAGCTGGGCAGTATGACATCAATGTTATGTTACCACTGGAAGCTGGGCAGTATGACATCAATGTTATGTTACCACTGGAAGCTGGGCAGTATGATATCAATGTTATGTTACCACTGGAAGCTGTGCAGTATGACATCAATGTTATGTTACCACTGGAAGCTGGGCAGTATGACATCAATGTTATGTTACCACTGGAAGCTGTGCAGTTTGACATCAATGTTATGTTACCACTGGAAGCTGTGCAGTATGACATCAATGTTATGTTACCACTGGAAGCTGTGCAGTATGACATCAATGTTATGTTACCACTGGAAGCTGGGCAGTATGACATCAATGTTATGTTATCACTGGAAGCTGTGCAGTATGACATCAATGTTATTTTTTTCCACTGGAAGCTGTGCAGTATGACATCAATGTTATGTTACCATTGGAAGCTGGGCAGTATGACATCAATGTTATGTTACCACTGAAAGCTGGAGCAGTATGATATCAATGTTATGTTACCACTGGAAGCTGTGCAGTATGACATCAATGTTACCACTGGAAGCTGTGCAGTATGACATCAATGTTATGTTACCACTGGAAGCTGGAAGTATGACATCAATGTTATGTTACCACTGGAAGCTGGGAAGTATGACATCAATGTTATGTTACCACTGGAAGCTGTGCAGTATGACATCAATGTTATGTTACCACTGGAAGCTGTGCAGTATGACATCAATGTTATGTTACCACTGGAAGCTGTGCAGTTTGACATCAATGTTATGTTACCACTGGAAGCTGTGCAGTATGACATCAATGTTATGTTACCACTGGAAGCTGTGCAGTATGACATCAATGTCATGTTACCACTGGAAGCTGTGCAGTATGACATCAATGTTATGTTACCACTGGAAGCTGGGAAGTATGATATCAATGTTACGTTACCAATGGAAGCTGTGCAGTATGACATCAATGTTATGTTACCACTGGAAGCTGTGCAGTATGACATCAATGTTATGTTACCACTGGAAGCTGTGCAGTTTGACATCAATGTTATGTTACCACTGGAAGCTGTGCAGTATGACATCAATGTTATGTTATCACTGGAAGCTGTGCAGTATGACATCAATGTTATTTTCCACTGGAAGCTGTGCAGTATGACATCAATGTTATGTTACCATTGGAAGCTGGGCAGTATGACATCAATGTTATGTTACCACTGAAAGCTGGGCAGTATGATATCAATGTTATGTTACCACTGGAAGCTGTGCAGTATGACATCAATGTTACCACTGGAAGCTGTGCAGTATGACATCAATGTTATGTTACCACTGGAAGCTGTGCAGCATGACATCAATGTTATGTTACCACTGGAAGCTGGGAAGTATGATATCAATGTTATGTTACCACTGGAAGCTGTGCGGTATGACATCAATGTTATGTTACCACTGGAAGCTGTGCAGTATGACATCAATGTTATGTTACCACTGGAAGCTGTGCAGTATGACATCAATGTTATGTTACCACTGGAAGCTGTGCAGTATGACATCAATGTTATGTTACCACTGGAAGCTGGGCAGTATGACATCAATGTCGTATTACCACTGGAAGCTGGGCAGTATGACATCAATGTTATGTTACCACTGGAAGCTGGGAAGTATGATATCAATGTTACGTTACCAATGGAAGCTGTGCAGTATGACATCAATGTTATGTTACCACTGGAAGCTGTGCAGTATGACATCAATGTTATGTTACCACTGGAAGCTGTGCAGTATGACATCAATGTTATGTTACCACTGGAAGCTGGGAAGTATGACATCAATGTTATGTTACCACTGGAAGCTGTGCAGTATGACATCAATGTTATGTTACCACTGGGAGCTGGGCAGTATGACATCAATGTTATGTTACCACTGGAAGCTGTGCAGTATGACATCAATGTTATGTTACCACTGGAAGCTGTGCAGTATGACATCAATGTTATGTTACCACTGGAAGCTGGGCAGTATGACATCAATGTTATGTTACCACTGAAAGCTGGGCAGTATGATATCAATGTTATGTTACCACTGGAAGCTGTGCAGTATGACATCAATGTTACCACTGGAAGCTGGGCAGTATGACATCAATGTTATGTTACCACTGGAAGCTGGGCGGTATGACATCAATGTTATGTTACCACTGGAAGCTGGGAAGTATGATATCAATGTTATGTTACCAATGGAAGCTGTGCAATTATGACATCAATGTTATGTTACCACTGGAAGCTGTGCAGTATGACATCAATGTTATGTTACCACTGGAAGCTGTGCAGTTTGACATCAATGTTATGTTACCACTGGAAGCTGGGCGAGTATGACATCAAGACATCAATGTTATGTTACCACTGGTAGCTGGGCGAGTATGATATCAATGTTATGTTACCACTGGAAGCTGTGCAGTATGACATCAATGTTATGTTACCACTGGAAGCTGGGCAGTTATGACATCAAGACATAGAATGTTATGTTACCACTGGAAGCTGTGTAGTATGACATCAATGTTATGTTACCACTGGAAGCTGTGCAGTTTGAAATCAATGCTATGTTACCACTGGAAGCTGGGCAGTATGATATCAATGTTATGTTACCACTGGAAGCTGTGCAGTATGACATCAATGTTATGTTACCACTGGAAGCTGGGCAGTATGACATCAATGTTATGTTACCACTGGAAGCTGTGCAGTATGACATCAAGACATCAATGTTATGTTACCACTGGAAGCTGGGCAGTATGACATCAATGTTATGTTACCACTGGAAGCTGTGCAGTATGACATCAATGTTATGTTACCACTGGAAGCTGGGCAGTATGACATCAATGTTATGTTACCACTGGAAGCTGTGCAGTATGACATCAAGACATCAATGTTATGTTACCACTGGAAGCTGGGCAGTATGACATCAATGTTATGTTACCACTGGAAGCTGGGCAGTATGACATCAATGTTATGTTACCACTGGAAGCTGGGCAGTATGATATCAATGTTATGTTACCACTGGAAACTGGGCAGTTATGACATCAATGTTATGTTACCACTAGAAGCTGTGCAGTATGACATCAAGACATCAATGTTATGTTACCACTGGAAGCTGGGCAGTATGATATCAATGTTATGTTACCACTGGAAGCTGTGCAGTATGACATCAATGTTATGTTACCACTGAAGCTGGGCAGTATGACATCAATGTTATGTTACCACTGGAAGCTGTGCAGTATGACATCAATGTTATGTTACCACTGGAAGCTGTGCAGTATGACATCAATGTTATGTTACCACTGAAAGCTGGGCAGTATGACATCAATGTTATGTTACCACTGGAAGCTGTGCAGTATGACATCAATGTTATGTTACCACTGGAAGCTGTGCAGTATGACATCAATGTTATGTTACCACTGGAAGCTGGGCGGTATGACATGAATGTTATGTTACTACTGGAAGCCGTGTAGTATGACATCAATGTTATGTTACCACTGGAAGCTGTGCAGTATGAAATCAATGCTATGTTACCACTGGAAGCTGGGCAGTATGATATCAATGTTATGTTACCACTGGAAGCTGTGCAGTATGACATCAATGTTATGTTACCACTGGAAGCTGGGCAGTATGACATCAATGTTATGTTACCACTGGAAGCTGTGCAGTATGACATCAAGACATCAATGTTATGTTACCACTGGAAGCTGGGCAGTATGACATCAATGTTATGTTACCACTGGAAGCTGTGCAGTATGACATCAATGTTATGTTACCACTGGAAGCTGTGCAGTATGACATCAAGACATGAATGTTGTGTTACCACTGGAAGCTGTGTAGTATGACATCAATGTTATGTTACCACTGGAAGCTGGGCAGTATGACATCAATGTTATGTTACCACTGGAAGCTGTGCAGTATGATATCAATGTTATGTTACCACTGGAAGCTGGGCAGTATGACATCAATGTTATGTTACCACTGGAAGCTGTGCAGTATGACATCAAGACATCAATGTTATGTTACCACTGGAAGCTGTGCAGTATGACATCAATGTTATGTTACCACTGAAAGATGTGCAGTATGACATCAATGTTATGTTAACACTGGAAGCTGTGCAGTATGACATCAATGTTATGTTACCACTGGAAGCTGTGCAGTGTGACATCAAGACATCAATGTTATGTTACCACTGGAAGCTGGGCAGTATGACATCAATGTTATGCTACGTCTGGAAGCTGGGCAGTATGACATCAATGTTATGTTATCACTGGAAGCTGTGCAGTATGACATCAATGTTATGTTACCACTGGAAGCTGTGCAGTATGACATCAATGTTATGTTACCACTGGAAGCTGGGCAGTATGACATCAATGTCATGTTACCACTGAAAGCTGGGCAGTATGATATCAATGTTATGTTACCACTGGAAGCTGTGCAGTATGACATCAATGTTACCACTGGAAGCTGGGCAGTATGACATCAATGTTATGTTACCACTGGAAGCTGGGCAGTATGACATCAATGTTATGTTACCACTGGAAGCTGGGAAGTATGACATCAATGTTATGTTACCACTGGAAGCTGTGCAGTATGACATCAATGTTATGTTACCACTGGAAGCTGTGCAGTATGACATCAATGTTATGTTACCACTGGAAGCTGGGCAGTATGACATCAATGTTATGTTACCACTGGAAGCTGGGCAGTATGACATCAAGACATCAATGTTATGTTACCACTGGAAGCTGGGCAGTATGACATCAATGTTATGTTACCACTGGAAGCTGGGCAGTATGACATCAATGTTATGTTACCACTGGAAGCTGTGCAGTATGACATCAAGACATGAATGTTGTGTTACCACTGGAAGCTGTGTAGTATGACATCAATGTTATGTTACCACTGGAAGCTGTGCAGTATGAAATCAGTGCTATGTTACCACTGGAAGCTGGGCAGTATGATATCAATGTTATGTTACCACTGGAAGCTGTGCAGTATGACATCAATGTTATGTTACCACTGGAAGCTGGGCAGTATGACATCAATGTTATGTTACCACTGGAAGCTGTGCAGTATGACATCAAGACATCAATGTTATGTTACCACTGGAAGCTGGGCAGTATGACATCAATGTTATGTTACCACTGGAAGCTGTGCAGTATGACATCAATGTTATGTTACCACTGGAAGCTGGGCAGTATGACATCAATGTTATGTTACCACTGGAAGCTGTGCAGTATGACATCAAGACATCAATGTTATGTTACCACTGGAAGCTGGGCAGTATGACATCAATGTTATGTTACCACTGGAAGCTGGGCAGTATGACATCAATGTTATGTTACCACTGGAAGCTGGGCAGTATGATATCAATGTTATGTTACCACTGGAAACTGGGCAGTATGACATCAATGTTATGTTACCACTAGAAGCTGTGCAGTATGACATCAAGACATCAATGTTATGTTACCACTGGAAGCTGGGCAGTATGATATCAATGTTATGTTACCACTGGAAGCTGTGCAGTATGACATCAATGTTATGTTACCACTGAAAGCTGGGCAGTATGACATCAATGTTATGTTACCACTGGAAGCTGTGCAGTTTGACATCAATGTTATGTTACCACTGGAAGCTGTGCAGTATGACATCAATGTTATGTTACCACTGGAAGCTGTGCAGTATGACATCAATGTTATGTTACCACTGGAAGCTGTGCAGTATGACATCAATGTTATGTTACCACTGGAAGCTGTGCAGTATGACATCAATGTTATGTTACCACTGAAAGCTGGGCAGTATGACATCAATGTTATGTTACCACTGGAAGCTGTGCAGTATGACATCAATGTTATGTTACCACTGGAAGCTGTGCAGTATGACATCAATGTTATGTTACCACTGGAAGCTGTGCAGTATGACATGAATGTTATGTTACCACTGGAAGCTGTGTAGTATGACATCAATGTTATGTTACCACTGGAAGCTGTGCAGTATGAAATCAATGCTATGTTACCACTGGAAGCTGGGCAGTATGATATCAATGTTATGTTACCACTGGAAGCTGTGCAGTATGACATCAATGTTATGTTACCACTGGAAGCTGGGCAGTATGACATCAATGTTATGTTACCACTGGAAGCTGTGCAGTATGACATCAAGACATCAATGTTATGTTACCACTGGAAGCTGGGCAGTATGACATCAATGTTATGTTACCACTGGAAGCTGTGCAGTATGACATCAATGTTATGTTACCACTGGAAGCTGTGCAGTATGACATCAATGTTATGTTAACACTGGAAGCTGTGCAGTATGACATCAATGTTATGTTAACACTGGAAGCTGTGCAGTATGACATCAATGTTATGTTACCACTGGAAGCTGTGCAGTGTGACATCAAGACATCAATGTTATGTTACCACTGGAAGCTGGGCAGTATGACATCAATGTTATGCTACGTCTGGAAGCTGGGCAGTATGACATCAATGTTATGTTACCACTGAAAGATGTGCAGTATGACATCAAGACATCAATGTTATGTTACCACTGGAAGCTGTGCAGTATGACATCAATGTTATGTTACCACTGAAAGATGTGCAGTATGACATCAATGTTATGTTAACACTGGAAGCTGTGCAGTATGACATCAATGTTATAAGTTACCACTGGAAGCTGTGCAGTGTGACATCAAGACATCAATGTTATGTTACCACTGGAAGCTGGGCAGTATGACATCAATGTTATGCTACGTCTGGAAGCTGGGCAGTATGACATCAATGTTATGTTACCACTGGAAGCTGGGCAGTATGATATCAATGTTATGTTACCACTGGAAACTGGGCAGTATGACATCAATGTTATGTTACCACTGGAAGCTGTGCAGTATGACATCAAGACATCAATGTTATGTTACCACTGGAAGCTGGGCAGTATGACATCAATGTTATGTTACCACTGGAAGCTGGGCAGTATGACATCAATGTTATGTTACCACTGGAAGCTGTGCAGTATGATATCAATGTTAAGTTACCACTGGAAGCTGGGCGAGTATGACATCAATGTTATGTTACCACTGGAAGCTGGGCAGTACGATATCAATGTTATGTTACCACTGGAAGCGGGGCAGTATGATATCAATGTTATGTTACCACTGGAAGCTGTGCAGTATGACATCAATGTTACATGTTACCACTGAAAGCTGGGCAGTATGACATCAATGTTATGTTACCACTGGAAGCTGTGCAGTTTGACATCAATGTTATGTTACCACTGGAAGCTGTGCAGTATGACATCAATGTTATGTTACCACTGGAAGCTGTGCAGTATGACATCAATGTTATGTTACCACTGGAAGCTGTGCAGTATGACATCAATGTTATGTTACCACTGGAAGCTGTGCAGTATGACATCAATGTTATGTTACCACTGAAAGCTGGGCAGTATGACATCAATGTTATGTTACCACTGGAAGCCGTGCAGTATGACATCAATGTTATGTTATCACTGGAAGCTGTGCAGTATGACATGAATGTTATGTTACCACTGGAAGCTGTGCAGTATGACATGAATGTTATGTTACCACTGGAAGCTGTGTAGTATGACATCAATGTTATGTTACCACTGGAAGCTGTGCAGTATGAAATCAATGCTATTTTACCACTGGAAGCTGGGCAGTATGATATCAATGTTATGTTACCACTGGAAGCTGTGCAGTATGACATCAATGTTATGTTACCACTGGAAGCTGGGCAGTATGACATCAATGTTATGTTACCACTGGAAGCTGTGCAGTATGACATCAAGACATCAATGTTATGTTACCACTGGAAGCTGGGCAGTATGATATCAATGTTTATGTTACCACTGGAAGCTGTGCAGTATGACATCAATGTTATGTTACCACTGGAAGCTGTGCAGTATGACATCAAGACATGAATGTTATGTTACCACTGGAAGCCGTGCGTATGACATCAATGTTATATTACCACTGGAAGCTGGGCAGTATGACATCAATGTTATGTTACCACTGGAAGCTGTGCAGTATGACATCAATGTTATGTTACCACTGGAAGCTGGGCAGTATGACATCAATGTTATGTTACCACTGGAAGCTGTGCAGTATGACATCAAGACATCAATGTTATGTTACCACTGGAAGCTGTGCAGTATGACATCAATGTTATGTTACCACTGGAAGCTGGGCAGTATGACATCAATGTTATGTTAACACTGGAAGCTGTGCAGTATGACATCACCGTTATGTTACCACTGGAAGCTGTGCGGTGTGACATCAAGACATCAATGTTATGTTACCACTGGGAAGCTGGGCAGTATGACATCAATGTTATGTTACGTCTGGAAGCTGGGCAGTATGACATCAATGTTATGTTACCACTGGAAGCTGGGCTGTATGATATCAATGTTATGTTACCACTGGAAGCTGGGCAGTATGACATCAATGTTATGTTACCACTGGAAGCTGTGCAGTATGACATCAAGACATCAATGTTATGTTACCACTGGAAGCTGGGCAGTATGACATCAATGTTATGTTACCACTGGAAGCTGGGCAGTATGACATCAATGTTATGTTACCACTGGAAGCTGTGCAGTATGATATCAATGTTAAGTTACCACTGGAAGCTGGGCAGTATGACATCAATGTTATGTTACCACTGGAAGCTGGGCAGTATGATATCAATGTTATGTTACCACTCGAAGCGGGGCAAATGATATCAATGTCATGTTACCAGTGGATGCTGGGCAAATGACACCAATGTAGCATTATTGATTGAGGCTGTAGATTTGAAAAGCGTTATCCCATGGCTAGCTATAGTGGAGGGAATATGTGTAATAATATAGTCACAGATCTGTCATAATCAACAGTTGATCTTGTGCGCTCAGATGCTGTTCACAAGTGTAAAATGTGATTTACTATTACCTGCCAGAAATGGATATGTTAAGATTCCATATAATAGAGTCAAAAGGCTTATAATTAGTACATGCACTATGGATCCATTGATTTCTGAATCTGCTCACAAGTTGAAATATTATCTACTTTCACATGCAAAATTCTTATTTTAAGGGTGTTATCATATTGTTGTTTTTTTGTTAACTGAACATGAGCAATAAGAAAAAAAGCCTAATCTCTTAAAATGTGTACTTTTTATTTCATAATTCTATGCCACCAATAAACAACTACAGAAATAGCTTACACTAGCAAATCGTCTACAACATGCTGGGCCACATTTGCATTCATTGTTATGAATGTGTTTAATAATGAACCAATTTTTAGGCCATATTCTACTGTCTGTTATTGAACAATCCAATGGTTGATGATTTGCTCTGGCTCCCAGTTTGATATCCTATATATTTCCAGATATACATGGGAGTGAGTAAGTTTAGTTTTACGCCACACTCAGCAATAAGCTATATGTCTGGATCAGACAGTCCAGTGGTCAACATCATGAGCATCAACCTGCGCATGGTTACTGAAGGCCAAATCTAACCCGGACCTTTACAGGTAACGTACATGCGTGCGTGCATGCATTTGTTTTTGTTTTTCTTCTTTATGCCTAACATGCCTCAGTTACATAACAATGCAGAGTTAATTGCATGACTTGGGTGACAGGGCCATGTGTACCTCTTAAAAAGAGATTGTAAAGCAGAGCCACTAACAAGTTACACATTCTACATTCTTTATTGAATGGAAACCTGTGTTGATTTATTGTTTCTGTATCTGATTATTAAATATTTTATTATTCATTGTGATTTAGTACTGTCTGCAAGTAATAATAACTATATTGCAGTAATATGAATTTAACTGAAACCGATCCTACTTCCATAATTTAAATCCTGCACATTGGTATATTGTTAAACGAAATGTGAATGAAGATGATTGATAAAATGCCATATTTTAAATGCTCTATATTTTCATTGCATTAAGATAACACCTACCCTTGTGCACAAAGGATGATTTGTACTCTTTGCCATGTGGCCTATGATGCTGAATAAACATCTTGTTCTTGTCCTATTTTCATTTTGCCTTAACACAGATGTTTCGAAGAAAGCAGGTATACATATGTATGCATATAACATCATGTATATAATGATATGCAGGTTCTTTCCACAAGCAGAAAACAAACAGAATTTTGCGTAATTGTTGTGATTGAACACACAGCACATAACATTGTTGTTCATTATGACAATTCGTTAAATACTGCTACTTGCAACCAGTCAAAGGTGTTTGTTTAGGAATCTGCATCATAAGTATGCTATACCAATATCAATGAAAAGTAAAGGCCATGATAGTCATGCCATATATGTGACTTCGGACTGAGGAGGTAAATGAGAGAGCTCAGTACTTGAAACCTATTCCTAGAACCTATTTAGATTTTTTTTGGCATCCTCATTTGTATGGTAGGTTAGGAACTGGCAAACATTACTGATTATCATAAATGAGCTTTCCCATCTTCAGTTCCTACTGCATACCTGTAACTACATGTATATTATTCAGGACTCAAAATCTGTTCTTGACACAAAATCATAAAATAGCACACACCTAACATATATTCCAGTTCCTTTTATCAAATTTACAACTAAAATCACTGGATTGCTGAACATGCTAGTCTATCACCCAAACTTTTAAAGGTAAGAGCCTATTACTCAAAAGTCATTCCTAAATTACTTGTCAAATAAGAATATGATATAATAAAGAAGTTGTTATCCATAGACTATCATACCTTTCTTATTATTAACTACTAAAATGGCAATCAAGCAGATCACTTGTCCAGCAGTAGACACATTCATTAAATCTCACACCTAATGCTTTAATGGGTCCAACTTTAACAATAAAATATATGTTGTACAAGGGTCAAAACTTAGACACACTTTCTATTTAGATTCACTGCTAAAGTTACGAAATGACTTAGGCATATACATTCCACTCAAAATTGATTCACAGATTTACAAATCTTTTCACAAAGTATTATTATATCTCCCACAAAATTCCCTATGTGAGCTAATCACCTTGCTCAAATTAACAGAGGTTCTCACAGCTTCCATGGAGTCAGTTTCTCCTTGGAATTCACATATCAACTATCCAGTGAGCAGCAGCAGATTTGAACAGACAGCTACTCAGTAGCAATTAGGAAAGTATCAGTTGATATGTTTATGGGAAGTCTGCACAGTCAGTGCTGCACTAGCTAGCCTGTATTCAGTTGATTCAGCCATTAACAGACCAATGAAACTTTCTGTTTTAACTAGGAGTTTCCACTTGTAACAATTTAGCTCATGCAAGTCTAGAAGAGACAAACACTGTTATGCTGTGAACTGCTTGCACCCCTTCCTCCCTCAGATGCCAAGACACCCCTCCCTTCTCTACCCATCCCCAGTGTCAGTGTCAGTGTCTAACTGGTAACTAGTTGAAGGTTGTTGAAATTAATTAACAGTGTAAAGAAATTTGACCTCAGGGTATAAAACCAAAGACTATTCAATACCTTTATCAGACAGTACAAAGTTTTCTTTCAAGAACACTCGTTATAGTACAGGCACTGATACAGAAACAAGTCTCTGAAAAAAACTTCAAAGTAGAAGAAGAAGAATGGTCAGCATCACCTGAATGCTCACACAAACAGGTAAGTTAATCTGCCACTGACTGCACTGTGCTGTAATATCAACTTACAAAGTTAACTTTCAGTTAGTCCTTTTGTTAGATTGTTCTACACTGTCATACATTCTTCAGAAGGAATGTTATTGGTATACTTATCATTGTAATTCTATATATACTGAACCGCAAAAGAAACGCAAGTTGATTTAGAAATGTCAATATTTCTGAATCTATGGAACAAACAATCTTAACACTGCGAAAAAACGACAGACAAGTGATTGTTGAAGAAATGAGTCGTGATCTCTGGTGAAAACAACACTCAAGTTTACTGTAAAAGCATATGTTGTCACTCCACCCTCACACACCAAAAATGTCACGAAACAGTGTGTCAATCAGTAGCGCGTGTGACCACCATTGGCTGCAATGCAGGCAGCACAACGACGTCTCATCGAGTCAACAAGTGTCTGAAAGAAGGCTTGGGGAATTTGATTCCATTCCCTGACCAATCTGGCTTCCAAATCTCTAAGGTTTTGAGGTTGAGCAGCTGTCTGTGTCCGTCTACCAATTTCATCCCACACATGCTCGATTGGTGCCATATCCGGGGACAGAGAGGGCCAGGGCAGTACAGCAATGTTGTTCCCTCTGAGAAAGTCCATAGAGACCCGTGCAGTGTGAGGACGAGCATTGTCCTGCTGGAACGTCTGGAGCTGAGGTTGGGCCTGGAATAGCGGTACAACGTGGTGTTGAAGGACCTGGTCTCTGTAGACTACAGCAGTCACACGTTGACGAAACACGTGTAAACGTGTTCAGTGGTGGTAGCTGAAGCCACCCCATACCATGAGACTTCCTCCCCAGCGGTCAGCTTCCACAACACAACAGTTGGCGTAACGTTCATTACGTCGTCTCCATACACGTAATCGGCCATCGGCTAGGGACAAGTTGAATCTGGACTCATCAGAAAACAACACTTGTTGCCATTGTTGACGTCGCCAACGCTGGTGTTGTCGCGCCCACTGTAAACGATTTTGGCGGTGACGTTGCGTCAGAATCGGTCCAACGTAAGGACGGCGACATCTGATCCCTGCTGCCCTCAGACGACGACGAACAGTGTCTGCAGAGATGTGACGTTTTGGCCCTTGAATGGTTGCAGCCGTCTGTGTTGTTCGTTGCTGTCGATTACGCAGATGAGTAACCCGGATGTGACGATCTTGCGCTGGCGTTGTTACCCTGGGATGTCTTGAACGTGGTCGGTCTCGAACATTACCGGTTTGACGATACCTTGCGGATAGTCTTGTGATTGTTGTCACGTGACATCTGAAGTGCCTGGCCACTGCAGTTGGTGTGGATCCGGTCTGCAACATTCCAACGGCGATTCCTCGTTGCTGTTCAGTTAGACGTGGCATGTTTTCTCCGCGTTGTCACAGTCAATTTTGTGTTCTATGGTATTTTTTGAATGACCTGCCTTATAAAGCTTCAAATTGGAGTGAAATGCATACATTTTGTGTGAAACACAAAAACTTCATGCAAAAAAACACGAAAAACATTAAAATGATTGCGTTTGGGGGATATGGTCAAGAATAAGCGGCAACAACGGCAAAACCATCTTCCAATGCTTGGTTCTATAATGGTATACTTTGTTGTCCTAAAAGGATTTCATTTGGAACGTATGTTTTGAACATAGTAACTTGCGTTTCTTTTGCAGTTCAGTATATTATTATTGTCATCATTCTTAATTGAATTATATGCATGAGTTTTCAATGGAATTTGTAAGAGAAACAATGGCAATGAAAATGATTTACCCTGTGTTTATCTTGATGAGGCCATTCAAGAATAACTGCTATGAACACAATTAAAAAGCACGTTTTGATTTTTTTAGATTAACTCTTACAAATGGTGACCCTATTTGTTTTCAAGAATTTGAGAATGAATCAATATTGTAGCATAATGATTGAACTTTAGTTTGTGACCCCACAACTGATTTAGGCAATTACATTATTGCATAAACAATCCAGAACCTAGAAATGAAGTAGATATTTATAACCTCGCCCATGCTTGAAGGGAATTGAAAAGAAAACTTAAACAAAACAGTATAGTAGAAACATATTTAAGTTGAACAAGGAATTATATGTTACTGATCCTGATGTGAGTAAGATGGAAAATGACTTTTCAAATATAATGTGAAAAATTGATGATTTATTGAGCCATTTAAAGGAAACATTTGGTGAGCTAGAAATAACAAATACAGAAAGTATAAGAGAAAACTTCCTAAGTATAAGTGAAGTTATGTCATCAAGGTTTTAAAAATATCAACAGAAAATAACATGGAAAACAGATATCACATGGAATTCAATTGTAGAATGAGAAACAAACATGAATTAATTTGTGACATCACAACAAAAATCAGCAACACAGAAAGGGGGAAAATGTGATGGTAAACTGATATCAAATGTCTAAGAAATATTATTTTTGACTGTTATTTTAAATACTGAAGATAATATAAAAATGAAGAAGAGCTTACATAACTGAAATTACAATCTAGCCATTGATATGGCAGAATGAATATAATATTAATAACAGATCGAGTCTTGGTTTTCACTGAAGAGAAATGTTTAACATATTAAAGATATATAGAAATATGAATTTACAGATACATCAAAGATATAAACAATAACAACCAAATGACTGAAATGTCATTACCTATATTCCAAATTCAAGTATAAAGGAAATGATAATACCATGATTTCATAAATATCCTTTTGTATTAGGTCAATTATTGAAGGCATATACAAAATTCTGTATAACTCAGAAGAAAGTTTAAAATCAACTTGGCAACTATTACTTATTTCATAACATGTCAAGATTAATAAGTTCATATTGACTAGACTTGTGTTATCTGTATTGTATCAGTGTGTAGTTCTATTAAACTCTGTTCATGCTTTCCCCTTGACTGGTAAGGTAGGTGCCAGGAATTACGTTTGACACAAAATTACAGTACATATCACTACCAAATACCAGGAAAATACTATTAAATACTAATAAGACATCAGAAAGTGGAGAAAGAGATGCAATTCATGTATTCTTACTCTGTACCAAACCTCCAAGTACATAATGTCATCGATGGGATAATATATTATATATTTTCTATAGCATTTGCTCATATCAGTATTTTACCTTTCTCGGGCAGTAACTTTTTACAAATGTTATAAAAAAAGCTGCATATCTAGATGAATAAATTATGTTTACTAAGAGTAAAATTATAATCAACTTAACAATAAATACTGAATGTTTAAAATTTATTGAGCTCTATCATAAAAGTATGATCAATAACATACCTGATACAGTTAATTGAAAAATATGTCACAAGATCAATATTATTTTACAAAGAAAGTGTAATCCCAAATATAACAATAGTTAAATATTCTTTTCCTTCCTTCAGGACACAATGCCTCCACCATGCTTGTATCCCGGGCTGGTTAAAGCGTTTTGTGGGATATTGTCTCTTCAAACACAAAAGTCCATCAGTGGGTCCACAACACTTTATTCGTCAGCTAAGTATGTAATTACATGATAGTGCAGCAACGGCCAGGCAGCATCACAGAGGCGATCGTCAGCCCACCTGCCTAGCCGCTGTCCGAGGGTCAAGTCCCGTTACATTAAGAATTCATTGTCTATATACTATACTGACTGTCAGACTGCCCTGTAGCGTATTACGATACACGTATGGTCAACCTGCAGTATCCAGCATGCACCTCATCCGCAATGTTAAACTTCCGTGGCCAACCGGCCATACTCTAAGGTTCATTAGGGTTAATTACACGCAGGCAGCGGATCTGTACATGGCTGTGCTGATGGTCATGATAATAAGCTGCTGATATTTCATGTATATTGTCAGTACTGTGATTTAGATTTAGATAACACAACTTTAACTTAACTCAGAGAATATACAAACATGTCTATATTTCCTGATAAAACCCATACCCCATCAAAGTGCCTACGACATACGCCTTTCTGTGAAGAAGGACGTGTCCCACGTCCTTATAGGCATTGTGAATGAGGTAGCGATTAAGTTACAAAATACATTAGATACATTATACGTCACCTATACGAAAAGTTATGATATTGTTTCAAATTGCCAAATAACATCACATGTTAGCTGATGTGACAATAATTACACAAATTCCCCAGTAGTAGGGATACGCTCTATAATACCGACATTGTTAAAAAGACACCATGATAATCGCAAAATTGAAAACATGATTTCAGCTGAAGTTTGCTGACAGGAATATCGACATAAGAATGACAACATTTGTGTGAAGATTTGTATAGGACATATAAAGATTTGTGTCGTGGAACCATTTTTCTGTTTTTCTTTAAAACAATAACATAAATGACAGAATAATTTGCTTGATTAAGCTTAAGTAGCGCTGTATTACAAATACATTCAAGAAATTCAGGTGAAAGATTGCATGTTTCGGCGCACATTTTATGCTATGCATGGACAACAAATTCCTAAATATTAGTCAAGCTTAGATACAATATAAACATGAAACTCTTCTTATATTTGAAGACACATATATACACACACACACACACACACACACACACACACACACACACCTCAACAGTTTGTCAATTCTCTTTCCCTCACACACTCTCTCGCTCACGCGCACGCACACGTTCTCACACTATTCATATCATACTTATTTTAACACACACACTCGCTCACACACCTGAACATTTTGTATCCTTCTAGCAATAAAATAAGAGTCAATTTGCTCTTTCCCTCACACACTCTCTCTCAACACACACACATGCGCACTTTCTCACACTATTCATAGCATACTTATTTTAACACACACACTCACTCTCTCTCTCGTCTGTTCTATCTCGACATCAACACTCTTTCCCATTCTTTCTCGCCTTCTCTTTCTTTCTCTCTCTGTCGCTCTCGCTCGCGCACACACACGTTCTCATGTACTTACGTCACACCATTCAAATCAAACTTAAACTCTCCTTGCATTTTAACACACACAAACGGTCTCTCGCCTGTCTCTCTCTCTGTCACACATACACATACACACTCTTGCACGCGCAATTCTTCTCTCTCATGTTCTATCTAAAATACCAGTCAACAACAGCCCCTCACTCACTCTCACGCACACACACACACACACACACACACGCACACACGTTCTCATCTACACTCGTCACACCATTCAAAACGCACTTTCAAGTCCTATTAACGTCATATCAACAACACAATTAGGTATATATCAAAAACATCATATTCCAGCTTATGGGCACAACACTACCATGAAAAGCAAAGCATGGCAAATCAATCTCAGACATATTTCAAACACATCTTTCAACACCAAACATTAATCAAACAATGGCCCATGAATACATACATATATACTTCAGTACATATTAGAAAGCGGTGGCCAGGAGGACAGACAATTACTTTGATGGAACATAGACACACAGGTGTATGCTGCGATAGAGAGCATACAGAACAGGGACATGAAACGGAACACATTCACAAAGAAGGTAATAAGCGGTGTCGGAAATAAGTTGAGGGGGTGGAGGCGACACTCATTGGGACTGAGATGGTATAACCCACAGTGGATGCACATGTATGGGTGTCTGTGGGCATGATACACTGGGGGTGGGATGGTAGGTGGTGGGACGGGGAAAACTGGGTGATGGCAGGGGGAAGGGAGGGGTTGGGGGAATGCATTGCTGGGGGATGGTTGAAAGTCATTAGTTGGCTTCTGCTGCCCTTCATGTGTTCTGTCATAATAATAATAAGAAATGCATATTTATAATGCGCCCCTTCCACACCCTAAGGCATGCTCAAAGCGCTACAGAATATTTACACTGGAGTATTTACAGATGAAGTTATACATAATATACTGAGAAAAGGTGGGTTTTAAGTCTGGACTTAAAAATGTCAATTGTGGCAGAGCTTTGAAGGGCACATGGGAGAGAGTTCCAAAGCACAGGCGCGGAGTAAGAGAATGATCGGTGTCCGAAGGATTTCAGTTTGTAGGATGGGATGACCAGTCGGTTTTGTGTGTTTGAGCGCAAGTTGCGTGCGGGGACATACGGATGTAGGAGTTCAGACAAGTAGGAGGGAGCCAAACCAAAAAAATGGAGGCACTTGTATGTCAGACAGAGGATCTTAAAGTCAATTCTGGCCCTAACTGGTAGCCAATGCAGTTCTTTCAACACTGGTGTTATATGGGAACGTTTAGAAGTCTTGCTGATGATGCGGGCGGAAGTATTTTGGATCTTCTGAAGCTTATCAAGGAGTTTAGAACTGAGGCCCAAAAGGATGCTGTTACAGTAATCAAGCCTAGATGTAACAAGAGCTCGAACATGGGCTTGAGTTGCAGCAGTTGTCAGGTATTGCCGAATGTTACCAATGGATCTTAGGTGAAAGTAGCAGGTCCTGCTCAGACGGTTAACATGAGCATCCAGAGTCAAGGAAGAGTCGATGTGGACACCCAAGTCCTTAACCACATCAGAGAATCTGACGTCAGAGTCTGCGACTGTAAGGGTGTCGGTTTTGACCTGGCTGAGTTGTTGCTTTGTACGAATGAGAACTGCTTCTGTTTTTGTGTCATTAAGTTTAAGCATGTTTCCTGTCATCCAGCACTTGATGTCCTGCGTACATTCAGCGATGCACTGAAGAGACGTAGATAGATCTGACAGATGAAATGCTTTCAGGAGCTGGGTGTCATCAGCATAGGCATGATGAGAAACTATGTGGTCTGTAGTAATCCTTCCGACATATCCGGTATACAACACAAACAGGACTGGACCAAGGACTGATCCCTGTGGCACCCCACATGTGATTACAGTGCCTTTTGATCTCTCAGTGCCAACAACAACCCATTGTTGTCGGTCAGACAGATAAGACGTCACCCATTGAAGGGCATGACCTTCACGTCCGTACTGTTGTGTGAGCCTGGACAAGAGTCTATGGTGATCGATTGTGTCAAAGGCTGCAGAGAGGTCCAACAACACTAGAGCAGCAATCCTACCATCGTCGACCGCACAACGAAGCTCATTCGTCACTTGCAGTAAGGCAGTCTCCGTACTATAGTATTGCCGATACGCTGACTGGAATTCATCAAGCAGAAGATGTTTCGAGAGATGGTCTTTCAGTCTGACATGCACGGCCTTCTCACTTATCTTGGAAATGAAGGATAAATTTGAGACAGGTGGAAAGTTCTGAAGATTCTGAGAGTCAAGATCAGGTTTCTTTAGCAGAGGTTTGACTACAGCATGTTTGAATCTGGATGGAAATACACTACTCTCCAAACTTGAGTTGACAATTTTGGTAATGCTTGGCAGCAACAGGTCAAGATATTGAAACAGAAGTTTAGTTGGTATGGGGTCGGAGTCGCATGTGGTAGGCTTTGAAGAGCGGATAATTGATTCAATGTCCTTGGGGGTGAAGGGCGCAAACTGTGTTAGTGTATCGCCTGTGAAAAGAGGTTCACTGAAACACCTATCAACTTCACTGGCTGAAAGTCCTTGTCGAATGGTATCAATCTTTGAAATGTCCAGCGTAACTTTAATGGATAAGATGAGAGACATGTTTCCCTCCATACCAGACATTTGGTATGTGTCCTCTGCTACCTGGGCACTTTCTATCATATCGGACAAAGTGTCATGGCGTCTGGTGGCAATAAATTGAACGATATGAGGAAGGGAATTTCTGAAAATGAGGTCTTTTAGTATATAGACAATGAATTCTTAATGTAAGGGGACTTGACCCAATATATCACGGGCTGGTTAAAGCGTTATGGTGGTAAACACAAAAGTCCATCAGTGGGTCCACAACACTTTATTCGTCAGCTAAGTATGTAATTACATGATAGTGCAGCTACGGCCAGGCAGCATCACAGAGGCGATCGTCAGCCCACCTGCCTAGCCGCTGTCCGAGGGTCAAGTCCCGTTCCATTAAGAATTCATTGTCTATATACTATACTTACTGTCAGGCTGCCCTGTATCGTATTACGATACATGTATGGTCAACCTGCAGTATCCAAAAAGCACCTCATCCGCAGTGTTAAACTTCCGTGGCCAGCCGACCATACTCTAAGGTTCATTAGGGTAGCTGACCTGTACATGGCTGTGCTGATGGTCATGATAATAAGCTGCTGATATTTCATGCATATTGTCAGCACTGTGATTTAGATTTAGATAACACAACTTTAACTTAACTCAGAGAATATACAAACATGTCTATATTTCTTGATAAAACCCATACCCCATCAAAGTGCCTACGACACTTGTCACCAGAACTCTACAATTCAGTGGAAGCCATACTTTCTGCAAGCATCAATGTTCCAGTGAAAGAGAAATCTTTAATTCAAAAATTAGCATATAAGAAAATTAGCAAATATAAACTTTGTCTCAAAGATATTCACAACCCAGTTTCTGGTGAAAAAGAAAAGAGAATCCTTTCACTGGGTAAAATTGTCCCCAAAAGTGATGAAATAGAGAATATTGTAGAAGCATTTTGTCAAATGACAAAAGGGGCGGGAGCAAGACGTCTATATTCCACAATATCTCAGCATTTCCATGGAATAAGCAGGCCCCAAATAGAACGTTACGTCCACAGAAGCAGCAGTTGGACAAAGTTGCATCCAACCTTCCAAAATGAGGCACCCTTAAAACCTGTGAGAGCATGTGTACCTTTTGAAAGACACCAAATTGACTTAGTAGATTTCAGCAGCAAATTAGAAACTAAAGATGGGATCACCTATCGCTTCGTGTTGTCTATACTGGACGTTTTTTCTAGGTTTTTTTGGCTTAGGTCATTATATGACAAAACATCACCGAGTGTTGTTAAAAGTTTAGTGCAGGTGTACTTAGATCACCAATGGGGTGCTCCCAAAATTATCCAAACAGATCAGGGTGGCAAGTTTAAGGGCATGATGAATTCACTCTGTGAAAAACTTGGAGTCAGGCTCATCCATTCTCAAACCTACCACCCACAGTCTCAAGGAAAGGTAAGAAATTGTCTTCAATAATAACAGGTAGAGTCTGTTTCCAGCCAAGCTGCATGTTGCATGTAGGTCCTTATAGTTGTAGTGAGGGACCGTTCATAATTTATGGGTGGTGTGGGTGGGGTGTGTGTAATGGATAAAAATGATTGCCATGGAGGACAGTGGTGATATATCTGTAAATACAGATGAAAACAAATAATGGAACTAAACCCCTTTGATATTCATAAGAAAACTGTCAAAAGCTACCTCACCACCCCTGCACATATGTTTCCCAAGATAAAAGCAACAAAAACCTTTCCACATCAATAAGAAATCGGATGTATGATGAGTCGAATGTATGATTCCTACTATATCATCAGCATGTGATTGTATGTGTTCATGAATCATCATCAAATAGTGATGATACCAGAGGTGAAAAGGTGAGCAGTGGCACCCTTCAAAAACACTTGTGAAGGCAAGTCTCACCTGTTACAACATGGGAACATATGACAGAAGTCAAAATAGGTATTTGCATTTGACACAATATTTTCACTGCCTTTATTGAAGAGGATATTTTCAAACATAAACGTAATTTTCATAATTTCAGGACGAGCGTTCACATAGAGTGTGGAAGGACTGTTTGCGGTATGACCTTCAGCACCTGGATGATATCTCCTGGGTAGACAGTCTTCCTGACTATTGCCGCAGTCACAATGAATCGGTCAACTCAGCAATTGGTAAGATATTTAAGAGCGAAGAAAATGGCCCTGATCATGGCATTATCTCATCCCACAGAAATACTCTGAAAATAAGTCCTGATGACTGATGACAGTCCCACTACTGGTCTACCTGTAACATTTTGTAACAAGTCCATGCTGATACAAGCTGTTTTTGTCTGTGGTTTGTTCTAAGTGTTTTCTGGGATACTGTGCATTATATATTGTAGGTTGCAGTCCTTACAGAGCCATGGTTGGATTCCATCCACACCATATCACCAGGCTGTTGAAAGCAGGAGGGAAAAGTATGGATGGATACACATGTGAAGGCAATGCAGAATATGAAACTGTTGAAGAACAATCTCAGGTGACTGGAATTGTATTGCATATGGTATGGTATGGCATATGATATGGCATGATATAGCTTGGTATATGGTATGGTATAGTAGGGTGTTGTATGTGGTATGGTATGATATGGTATGACATGTGATATGGTATGGCATATTAAATGGTATGGTATAGCAAATGGTATGGTACGACATGCTATGCTATGATATGGTATGGCATTACATATGGTATGGCATATGATATGGCATATGGTATGGTATGACATATGATATAGTATGGCATATGGTATGGTATCGTATGTTGTGGTGCATGGTATGGTATGGTATGCTAGGCCATTGCATTTTGTATGGTATAGTATGGCATATGATATGGTATGACATATAATATCATATGGCATGGTATATGGTATGGTATAGTAGGGCATTGTAGGAGGTTTGGTATGGTATGACATATGATATGGTATAGCATATGGTATGGTATTATATTATATGGTATGGTATTGCATTGCATATGGTATAGTATGGCATATGATATGGTATGGTATGATAAGGTATGACATATGGTATGGTATGGCAGGACATATGATATGATGTATGGTATACGGTATAGTATGATATATGGTATGACATGGTATGGAAAATGGTATAAGGTATGGTATGGTATGGCACATGATATGGTATGGCATATGATATGGCATGACATATCATATGGTATGGTGTGGTATATGGTATGGTAGGGCATTACATGTTGTATGGTATGGCATATGATATGGTATGGCACATGGTATGGCTTATGACATGGTATGGTATATGATATGGCATGGTATATGGTTTGCTATGGTATGGTATAGTAGGACATTGTATGTGGTATGGTATGGTATGATAATGGTATGGTATGCTATGATATGGCATTGCATTGCATATTGTATGGCATATGATATGGTATAAGGTATGGCATATGGTATGGTATGACATATGGTATGGTATGACATGAGATGGTATGGCATATGATATGGCATGGTGTGGTGTATGGTATGGTACGGCATTCCATGTGGTATGGTATGGCAAATGATAGGCTATGGCATATGGTATGGCATGACATATGATATGGCATATGCTTTGCTTTGCTCTGATATGGCATGGTATATGGTATGGTATGCTATAGTAGGGCATTGTAGGAGGTATGGTATGACATATCATTTGGTATGGTATAGCATATGGTATGGTATGGTATGGCATTGCATTGTATATGGTATAGTATGGCATATGATTTAGCATGGTATGATAAGGTATGGTGGGTGTATGGTATACGGTAAGGTATGGTATGGCATTTCATGTGGTACGGTATGGCATATGCTATGATATATGGCATGGTATATGGTATGCTATGGTATGGTATAATAGGGCATTGTAGGAGGTATGGTACGGTATGACATATGATATGGCATATGATATGTTATAGCATATGATATGGTATTGCATGGAATATGGTATAGTATGGCATATGATATGGTATGGTATGATAAGGTATGGCATTTGGTATTGTATGGTAGGACATATGATATAATGTTGGTGTATGGTATGGTGTGGAATAATAAATGGTATGTTATGGTATGGTATGACATATCATATGGTATGGTGTATGATATGGTATACTATATGGTACGGTATATGGTATTGTATATGGTATGGTATGGTATACTATATGGTATGGTATGGTATATGTTATGTTATATGGTATGACATATGGTATGGTGGCATGGTGTATGGTATGGTATATGATATATGGCACATGGTATGGTATATGGAATTGTATGGTGTGGTATGGCAGGGCATGACATTGCATATGGAGTGTTATGGTACGGCATATGATATGATATGGTATATGGTATGGCATATGGTATGTTATATGGAATGGCATGGTATGCCATGGCATCTGATATGGTATGGTACAATATTCTATGATGTGATATGGTATTGCAAAGGGTATGGTAAGGTATGACGTGTGATATGGTGTGGTAGATGGTATGGTATGGTTTGGCATATGATATGGTATGATATGGTATATGTTATCTGGCATGGTATGGTATGGACGCATGTACGGTCTTATAATTTATTTACTTTTTATTAGGTTAGTGAAGGGACCCTTAGCAGATTGAAAGAACTGCAATATATCAGGAGAGAAGTCCTGATAAAATCAGACAAATCTTCATCGAAAATGGTGGATAAACATTTGAAGACCAATCCCCCTTCTCAGTATGAAGTGGGGGGAGATTGTTCTTGTTCGTCATCTGGGCAAGGACAAAGGAGTAACCAGGGCTGGGGAGAAGATCACCTCTCCAAAAGCTGTTGAGGGGGAGATTTTACAAGTGGACAACAAGCTCCACAAATACAAGGTGCGGATTGGAAAAAAAGTTTCATGGCGATCTGTTTGCCAGATTACAGCAACAACAAGGCAGAAGGAAGGAGAAAAGAGAAGGCAAAGTAGACATACAGGTGCAGTCTGTTAGGGTCACATGTTCAAAGACTGCTAGTATGTATGTGTCACCATATACATTAAACTTTCACAAAACATTATGTTATTAAGTAGTTAGCACATAAATACAAAAGGTTGCTAACTTTAAAAATAACCTTAATGCTCAAGAGATTATTTTTGCTAACATTTCAGCATTTCACAAACTTTTTGTTTACTTTAATATGCACATATAGATGCTCAGTCATGCTGACCAAATATGCTTTTTGGACTATATAGGATAATCTTTTATGTTAATTGGAAGCATGCAGTTACTACAATTTTTGTTTGAGTTTCCACATGTATGTTATCACTTACATAAATACAAATTTATGCAGCATCAGCATTACTTCAGCCACGTGGTGGTGAGACTAAGTTAACACATAAGCAATATCAAACTCATATACCAATATTAACATCACAATATTATATATTTACAATTTAGAACACTGGCTATCAGTTTCCTTCAAGTACTTTATTATTAGATGACAGCTCACAGAAGAAGGAACGTATTTGATGCGTGTCTGAACACAGGTAAAGGAAGCAAATCCAACATTTACCACTATAAGTTGCAAGCAAGAAAGGAAAGAAAATCTGAAGAATTTTTGTTTGCCCATGTTCTTCTGCCTAAATACCAGTTCTGAAATTTGGCATATATTTTCAGATATCTACATGAATGTCAGGGCACTACAAAAACAAATTATGCCCCCAACAGCACTATCCTATGACCATCTTCTCCAGAAATTAGAAGACTTGGCAAGGGGAAGGGGCTGTGTAGTGAAACACAACTCAGGTGGAGGAAACTGCATGTTTCTGTCCCTGAGTGACCAGATCTATCATGTGCTTAACTTGAAATGAATGCTCTGGAGGTTAGGGACAACATTGTGGAGCATCTGAGGACACACCCAAATACAGTAAGCCAGCATTGAAAATTGTTTTTGTATAATTATATACACAGTGGTTTTGTATGACATGTTATCTTGCCTTGAGAGAGTAAGTCTGGTTTAACATCATGACACATGACCTGGGGACACTAGACATGGGCTTCACCCATTTACCAATGATAATAACAGAATCTAGATTTGAGGCTTGTAGATATGAATGCTTTAAACACTGTGCTGCCCAATCACACTATAGTATTAAACCTACTTGTGAGACTTTTCAAATGATAATTAATGATACATTGTGTACATGCAGATCGATGAATCACAACAGCATCGGAAACACACCCAGTCACGATCAAGGCAGTGAATAGACAAGATAAAACCAAGAAGCTATTCCTGGGACATATCTCTGAGTTCCATTATGTGAGCCTGAATGAACTAGGTAGGTACAAATTAATAGATTAACCACACCATAAACAATTATTTTCAAATGATATGAATTACACCAGCAGATGAGTAAACAAGTGGTTAACAGCTATGGTCAATAATGTACAAATACCATCAGATCATGAATTACTGAGGACTTCTTTTTATTCACCATAGTTAGGCAAACGATTCAATGTAAGTACATGTTTTTGACAAGTACAATGTCGGCCAGTTCAGGTACATGTTACTCTGTATGTGTAATTGATTACTAATGTTGCATAAGATATCATTAAATGTGCAAGTGTCTAGGGCTTCAACGAGTCCATTTTTTTGGACTCGAGTACTCGAGGGCTGAGAATCGACTCGGACTCGAGTACTCGAAATTCATACCTTTCAAGCAAACGATCAATTGTTAAGATAGTTACCTAATCATTTTCAGAAGTGTAATCTTAATCGATGTATAATATTTACTCTCATCTGCAGACCTGTAACAACTAATGCCATACAGCCACACCGTGTGAGGAGTAAACTATTTAATCTAGGTGTTAATAAAAGCAATAACAGATGGGTTGAAGAATTCAGGGTACTTAGAACTCAGTATGTCAGTGTCAATGGCTATCAATCTTCTCTTCTCTCAACCTCTATTGGAGATTCACATGGCTGTGTTCCTTCATCCGTACTCTTCGTTGTGTATACCAATGACTGTTACTTGTCAATATATGACTTGTTTACTGTGAAATTTGCAGATGACGCCACTGTTACTGGCCTAATTTCTGATTCTGAACATTATTATCGTCAAGGCATTTACAAAACCGTAATGACAGTTTTCAAAGTGTGTTGACCTACAATTTTCTATGTTGGTATGGGGATCTGTCTCATCTTAACAAAAACAGACTTTTCGAAATTGTTAATACTGCTTGCAAAATTTCTGGAGTGTATTTCGAGTATAGTCAAAAAGACAGCTAAAATTAAATTTGATAGTTGACATATTTGATCTCACCATTTTGACTGACTGACTGACTGAGTTTAGTTTTACGACGCTTTTAGCAATATTCCAGCAATATCACGGCGGGGGACACCAGAAATGGGCTTAACACATCGTGCCCATGTGGGGAGTCAAACCCGGGTCTTCGGCGTGACGAGCCAACGCTTTAACCACTAGGCTACCCCACCGCCCCTCTCACCATTTTGAACTACTTCCTTCTGGATGCTGCTGTCGATTACCTTCCCTCAAAACAGATCTGGAACTCGACAGTCTTTCATACCATCAAGTATTCGTGAATGCAACAAATATTTTGAATCACCATCATGTGATTAGAACTAGAATTTTTCAGCCTCTTTACCAATGTGGTTAATTGAATTATATCAGTTTTATTTGTAAATAGCATTCGTTTTGAGCATGTAATTATTGTGTATATTTTTATGAACTGTGTATATATTTATTTTGAGACAGTTTGGATGTATGAGAATTTCCTCCGGGATAATAAAGTTATATCTTTTTCTAAATATTAGACGTTAACGGCCACTCATGATCAGCACATGGCAGACAGTCCGTCAACGTCAATAATTCGAGTTATCTCCCCTTTTCGAGTCCTCGAGTCCTTGAAAATGGACTCGAGTCCAGCTAAACCCGACTCGTCCTCGAGTACTCGAGTACCCGTGGAAGCCCTACAAGTGTCTATGGTTTGGAATATCATAAATACTTTGGAATATTAAATAGGAATTAATATACAGTTACTTAGTCTTAATATCGGCCTTGATTTGCTCAAATATCTTCATTTTCTCAGGACAAATTTGCAGGGATTGTCACTTGGAGTTGTCGGTGTGCCAATGCGTGGACAACATTAATGGTGAGACTCTATTAATGGTACTTTGTATTAATGTCCCTCTTCAACCCTTTACAGTGCAAGAGAACTGTTGTAGTGACAGTACATAGAGATACCTGTATGTGGTATAATGTGTTAAATCACTGAACACAGACTGTCACAAAGACTTTCCCTGTCAGTACACATATTAGCATCAACTATATTAGCACCATTATTGTTAGAAGCATGTATTTCTTCTACAATCATCGTCATGCATAAAGTTAATTCATTGTAACCATGGCAGTTGTTTCATTCATATTATTTGTTTTTCTTTTTTATTCCTTTGCTGTAAAATGTAGGTTACGAAACATTATTATTAATGTACCAGTATTTATCTTCCCTGCAACTGTAATTACTTCCATTCACCCAGCAAGTGACACAAGATCATCCCCACCTGGTTATGGCAGTGAATAGGACACAGGTGAGGATACCTTAGATGTGCATCAAACACATTGATTATTGATGAGGATAAAATTTAAGATGAAATAGGAAAAGCCTGATTGACCATAAAGCATTATGATGCTTAATAACATTCCTGGAGTTACCTACAGGTACAGGGTGCCAGAAAATAATGTATCAATTCCTATTACAACATTAACAAGCTTTATACTCTGAACTGTGCACTGACTAAATTCTATGATATTCTATGTATGGAGTTACATTTCATCAACTAGACAATATATTTTGATTCAGTTCCAGAAAGTAACAATATTCATCTACCAGAAACTATGCAAATTTCAAAGGCATTCTTTCAGAAAGAGGTAGGTGTTAAATTAGAATATATAAATATAAATATACATATATATGATATTTATTTTATAATATTTTAGCATATGAAAGAAACTGACAGTAAGTGAGTCTCACATTGTCCACAGTTTAGATGATGCATTTATACAGAGAGTTCATTATTATTTCTCTAGGAGGACAATCTTGCCACATATCTGCGGAATCTGATTCAGGGAAACTTCAGGTAAGACAATGTAATGTAATGTGTCTAGCTTGTTCCTATATCCTTGTTCCATGTGATTTTTACTAACTAAACTAAACCTAAGAAAGTTCTCAACAGCATGAATGTTAAATGGATGTTAGAAAAATATAACCTTTATTATTGATGAAGTCAAAATTACTACTGTAAATGCAATTGCCATTCCTATATATAAGCCCCACAAAATAACTTCTGGTCCATGTTTCTTCAAAGAAAACATTATCTACAGTGTATGTCCATGGTGATATTGCATATGTAGTAACTCCAGTGTTAAAATATGTATAGAAAAAATAGTAGTGTTATTGAATACCCGGTATACCTTTACCCATGCTTGTCACAAGAAGCGACTGACGGGATCGGGTTGTCAGGCTCGATGGCTTGGTAAATAGACATATGTCATTGAATCCTGGTTGGGCAGATTGACACTCATGTTAATGATCACTGAATTGTCTGGTCCAGACTTGAATATTTACAGACCACCAACATATGCCTAGAATATTGCTTAGTGCAGCATTAAACAACAAATAAACATTCAATGTACTCTCCTTACAGTGGCGACAGAGATGAGAGAGAAGAGAGGCACACAATGTTTCTGCAAAGACATCCGTATCAGGACGTGAAGGCAGGCTTTGCAGCAAGTTACATACCAGCAGAGGTAACTAAAGTAGTAAATGATACAGTGCTTAAATGATGATGTTTAGTTTAATGTTACACTTAAGAGCATCCTTCATACCAATTTGGTACGTATCTGATGATATTGTAATAATGAAAAGACCCAAACAGACAAACACCCACCAATACCAACACTCACCTCCACCCATTAACAACCACACCCACACCCACACCCTCACCCACGACCACACCCATCCAATCAAAAGCCCACACCCACCTCCATCCACAACCACACCCTCACCCACAATCACACCCATCCAGACCCATGCCCACATCCACACCCATTCACACCCACATCCACAGCCATGCCCACATCCACACCCAGCCACCACAACCACACCCATCCAGACCCATGCCCACACCCATCTACATCCACACCCATCTAGACCCATGCTCACATCCACACCCATCGACTTCCACAACCACAGCCATCCATACCCACACCCACACCCATCCACACCCGCACACCCACATCCACACCCATCCAGACCCATGCCCACAACCATCCACTTCCACACCCTCACCCATCCAGACCCACACCCACATCGATCCACAACCGCACCACACCCACACCCACATACACACCCATGCCCACACCAACTCCCATCCACATCCACAACCACACCCATCCACAACCATCCACAACCACAACCATCCAGAGCCATGCCCACACCCACCCATCCACAATCAAAACATCCAGACACATCCAGACCCATGCCCACACCCATCCACTTCCAAACCATAACCCATCCAGACCCATACCCACACCCATCCACAACCACATCCACACCCATCCAGACCCATGCTCACACCCACACACATCCACACTCACACCCATCCAAAACCACATCCACACCAATCCAGACCCATGCAGACACTCATACCAATCCAGACCCATGCAGACACTCACACCAATCCAGACCCATGCCCAAACCCATCCACAACCACATCCACATCCATGCCCACACCAACACCCACACTCACCCATCCACAACCACACCAATCCAGACCCATTCCCACAACCACAACCACACCCATACCAATACGCTCACCCTCACCCACAACCACACCCACACCACCCCACACCCACAGCCACACCCACAAATGAACATTACATGTTTCATGAGAATGTTTGAATTTTGAAACCACAGCTCTATGGACACCTCCTGAAGTGGCTTGAAACCAACTTTACACGTCGTATCCCAAAAGACAAAAGGTTAGTTATTATCCAGTGACAACAACATACAGTTATCAGTATATAATGAATGTGCTTTGCTTGATCCTGTTCTTGCCAAGATGAGTTTCAATACACATCCTACTGTTGTTATGAATTGTCTTCATGAAAAATGTTAACTTCACCAATTTATATTTCATTAATTCATTCACTGATTCATTCATTAAAGTTTAACATGACATTAATGCAATTTTAAGACATGCACTACTACTATCAAGAACCTGTATATTTCAGATGTCCCTACACCAGCTCAATGACCACTGTCTTGGATGTGCACAATGTGGACGACAAACTCAAAGAACTGACTCTGCAGTATATGTGGTAATACATGTATATATTCACAATTTGTTTCTCTCCTGTCAATTTGATAAAACAGTGGTTAGAGGGCATTTTCTTCTGTTGTTTTTATGTAGCTACCTAATGCAAACATGGTATGTTGATTATGTCTTTCTGTTTCTTTTACAGTGCAACAACACACTACATTTTTCATGTAGCAGTGAAAGAGGCGTGCTTGTACCTCACAGAGAAATCCACAAAACTCAATAGAGAGTGCTCTGAAATGGAGAGAGAGAGACAGAGAGAGAGAAAAAGAGTATCTACAAAGTGTTGTACAGCATAGTTTAAATCTACTGAAACACGATTTTCTCAGTTTACTGTAACTTAAAAAATTAAATTTACTTTAAATTCATTTTCAATTTTGTTTTGTTTTCTGCATTATGGAGGAGCATTGTTATGCAACAGATGCCACTGACCAGAAATGAGATAAGCAGCCTTTAAAACCTAGGAATGTACTGGGTCAATAGTTCTATTTTACAGGGATTTTTAACTATTATTATTAATCATGTGCCTTTGACCAGAAGTGGGATAATGCCTTTAAAACCTATAGTTTATGGAATTTAAAGATATTATCATTGCTGATGATAGCAAATAGCATTTCAAACATGTGAGCAAATTATGAATGTACTGGGTCTAAAATTCTATTTGACAGAGATTTTTAACTATTATTATGAATCCCATGCATTTGACCAGAAGTGGGATAATGCCTTTAAAACCTATAGTTTAAGGAATTTCAAGAAGTTATCTGGGAGGATGGTAGTAAATAGCATTTCAAACTTACAAGCAAATTATGAATGTACTGGGTCACTAATTCAAATTTTCAGAGATTTTTAACTGTTATTATAAATCACATGTATTTGACCAGAAGTGGGATAATGCCTTTAAAACCTACAGTTTATGGTATTTCAAGATATTATCAAGGCTGATGATAGCAAATAGCATTTCAAACATGTGAGCAAATTATGAATGTACTGTGTCTAAAATTCTATTTTACAGAGATTTTTAACTATCATTATTAATCATGTGCCTTTGACCAGAAGTGGGATAATGCCTTTAAAACCTATAGTTTAAGGAATTTCAAGAAGTTATCTGGGAGGATGGTAGTAAATAGCATTTCAAAATTAACAAGCAAATTATGAATGTACTGGGTCAATAGATTAAATTTTCAGAGATTTTTAACTATTATTATAAATAACATGCATTTGACAACAAATGGTATAATGCCTTTAAAACCCAAAGTTTATGGAATTTCAAGAAGCTGTCTCGGCTGATTATAGCAAATAGCATTTCAAACTTACAAGTAAATTATGAATGTACTGGGTCAATAATTCAAAGTTTCAGAGATTTTTAACTATTATTATGAATCACGTGCCTTTGACCAGAAGTGGGATAATGCCGTAAAAACCTACAGTTTATAGAATTTCAAGATATTATAAAGGGTGATGATAGCAAATAGCATTTCAAATATGTGAGCAAATTATGAATGTACTGGGTCTATAATTCTATTTTACAGAGATTTTTAAGTATTATTGTTGATCACGTGCCTTTGACCAGAAGTGGGATAATGCCTTTAAAACCTACAGTTTATGGAATTCCAAGAAGTTTTTTGGGCTGAAGATAGGAAATAGCATTTCAAACTAACAAGTAAACTATGAATGTACTGGGTCAATAATTCAAAGTTTCAGAGATTTTTAACTATTATTATTAACCACGTGCCTTTGACCAGAAATGGGATAATGTCTTTAAAACCTACAGTTTATAGAATTTCAAGATATCATCAAGGCTGATGATAGCAAATAGCATTTCAAACCTACAAGCAAATTATTAATGTACTGTGTCAATAGTTCTATTTTACAGAGATTTGTAACTATTATTATTAATTATGTGCCTTTGACCAGATATGGGATAATGCCTTTTAAACCTATAGTTTAAGAAATTTCAAGAAGTTTTCTTGGCTGATGATAGGAAATAGCATTTCAAACCTACAAGTAAATTATTAATGTACTGGGTCAATAGTTCAAAATTTCAGAGATTTTTAACTATCATTATTGATCACGTGCATTTGACCAGAAGTGGGATAATGCCTTTAAAACCTACAGTTTATGAAATTTCAAGAAGTTTTCTTGGCTGATGATAGGAAATTGCATTTCAAACATGTGAGCAAATTATGAATGCACTGGGTCTACAATTCTATTTTACAGAGATTAATAACTATTATTATTAATCATGTGCCTTTGACCAGAAGTGGGATAATGCCGTTAAAACCTACAGTTTATGGAATTTCAAGACGTTTTCATGGCTGATGATAGTAAATAGCATTTCAAAACTACAAGTAAGTTATGAATGAACTGGGTCAATAATTCAAATTTTCAGAGATGTTTAACTATTATTATTAATTACGTGAATTGGACCAGAAGTGGGATAGTGCCCTTAAAACCTACAGTTTATGGAATTTCAAGATGCTAGAAGATAGATGCTATCAATCAAATTGTGATTATACTGGGTCAATAGTTCAAAATTTCAGAGATTTCTAACTATTATTACTAATCACGTTCCACGCAGAAGTAGGATAATGTCTTTAAAACCTACAGTTTACACAATTTCAAAATGGTATCTTGGCTGATGATATTGAATAACATTTCAAACCTGTGAGAAAATTATGAATGTACTGGGTCAATAGTTCTTATTTTCAGAGACTTTTAACTGTTATCATGAATGACATGCCCTTTGCCCGAAGTGGGATAAAGCGTTTAAAACTTACAGTTAATGGAATTTCAAGATTTCCTCTGAGCTTATAGTGTTAAATAACAATTGAAACTTGTCAGCAAATTCTGAATGAAATAATAGTACACATGTATAGCATTAATAATGAAATAGTAATAATGATACTCACATGTCCTTAACCAAGAGTGGGAATATGCCTTAAAAATCTACAGTTGGATGTATTGTATGAGAAGGGTTGATTGTTAGCACACTATTAATGTGTTAGTGATTTGCATGTAGTAACATTTAGTATTTTGAGGGAAACAGTGATTGTGCAATGTTTGATTTGTGTCTAAACTGTGTGCTGTGCGTGATGCCCTGGAAGGGTGATAGTTATTTGACTCAAGCTGAATGGGTGTGAGTGTGTAAACTGTTAGGTTCATGTTATATCTATCTGGTAAAGTTATTAAGGCATTCTTATTCCTTGTTGTGACAATATCTGCTTGAGTAAAGTTGACTAAAACATTACAGTTATCGAATCTAAAGATTCCTCATGGCTGTTGGTAGTATTTAGTCATAAGTGAAACTTGTGAAACAGAGTCTACATGCAACAGGTCAATATTGCCAATGTTTAGAGATTTTTAAACTATGTTTTACTATTCATATGCCCTTAATTAGATAAAGGAAAACAACTTTAAAATCTGATGATAGCAGATCATATTTCAGACATGTAGAAAGCAGATTAAGACAGCAAATAGGCCATTAATTAGTACAACTTTAAGAGAGTTAACTTGATTTAATCCTGTATGCCTTTGACCAGGAGAGGGATAATGTCTTCTAAGTCTAATACTAACAGAATGATTTGAGATTTAAAAATTGTGGGCTGAATCTTGAACAGGACAATATCTCTTATTTTCAGAAAATCTGTACAATATTAGTATAATATGCATACAGATTCAGCAGAAGAGGGATAACACCATGAAATTACAATCAATGGAATCTTCTGGTTTCATTTTGGCTTCTCATAGCAAATCACACTTCATATTTAAGAGCACACTGAGCTGATCTACAGTACTAATTTTAAGAGATTTGTTCACGAAATGTGCTTGAAGTCGAACAAGTTTAAAATTTATATTTTAATGGAATTTATTATTTTCGTTTTGGTTCTTATACTTCATACTTATGGGCAAAATCTAAAAGCAGTGGGTCAATATTGCATGTTTTAATTTCCTTGACTACATTTATCACACAAATTCCCTAATCCAAAGCTGGCATAAATTGTTTTCGCTTGTTTGTTGTTTGTTGCTGCACAATATTCTAGCTACATGATATCTGTAAATAACTGAGTTTGTACCAGACAATCCAGTTATTGAGATCATAAGTAGCCACACATGCAATCATTGAGACTTGATGCTAGACAATGACTAAGCCCCGACAACTATATCCATATCAGGTAGCATTCGTTTCTGGGGAAAATTACACACACAACAGTAAATATGAAGGCATCATTTACCTTGACAGTTTCATCACAGTAACAATATGTCATCAAAGAAGCTTCAGCTGCTTGGCCTTCTAACAAAATGAGCAGATGACCCTTTCAAGCAACTTGTGAAGGGGGGACAACTCTAACCGCTAATTAGATCAGCAAATGTAATGTTGTTGATGACAATGCAGGGAATAACAAGTTCAAGCTGCTATGAAGGGCTCAGTGAATTTCCCATTTATATCAAGCTGACCAGGAAGGGGATGTTCAAAGGAACACTAAAGAAATGTTTTTGGATAATTTCTACACCATCATTTTCCTTCAAAGTTATAACTATAGCCTTCTGAGATGGGGCACAAACTCTCCCACTTTTTTCATTCTTAAGTAATTATGCCTTGTATGTCTGGTGTCTGTTACAAACAGCTTCCATGTACACAATAATGATGAAAGCTATAAATGATCATTACTGGCAAATCTTATATGCTAATAGCAGTAATATTAACACAGCATTACTTGGAAGCTAAACATGTTATAAAAATAGGGAGTCACTAACTGCTTAGGGGCCATGTGAACATTTGGGGATGAGAACTTTAACTGGACCTTTCGCTCAGCATTATCAGCATAATATTATGTGTGATGGTGTGTTACTAAATACACCCTGCCATTATAAATAATAGATCATCACTCTTTCTACACTGTCATGAATGTGTACATGAATCTGTACATTTTTCGAGTATTTCATAAGAAATATTCTCTTAAAAGTATGACCAAACAACATACCAATCTCTTATATACTCTCACAAATGGCATAACACAAATAACTTAGACGTCTTAAATCCCCAAAACAAATTTGAATTGTTGTACATACATACCCATCAAGAATTGATGTAACAGAATTAAAAAAATAATTATGACATAATTTAATTTTCTTTTATTCCCCGTTCTTACTTTAAAAGAAACTATTTACTGTATTATTACATAAAACACTGTGCAAAAATGGCCAGGCTTGCCAATATTTAGATACAACTTACTATATTTTTTCACATATTAGCATAATTATTGAACTATAAAATAAAATTCCAATACCATTCACATCATATATTTTCTGGTTCTATTTGTGGGCATACATATATATTGTTAAAAGGAATAATTAGCTATATTTTAAAATATCATTAGATATTGCAAGAAAGTCATATTTCAAGTTGAGCAGTAACCATTTCTGGGAATGAATGAATCATTATGAATAAAAAATGAATGAAAAACACCTGACACCTAAATTCTGCATCCACAACCAGGAACATTAATTGGTTGCTCACTTATTTTAAGCTAGAAGAGTATTTACAGTAAAGCGCATGAAAATGAATTCTATTTCGTTTCAGTTTCACGTTTCTACATTTTTTGCGCTGCTATATTTAGCTATTATGGCGGACATCGACTATGGAGCGCTGCCATTGGCATTTTTTGCAATCAGTAGTTAAAATAAGGGACACGAGTTGTGCAGCTGATTTTGATCTTAATAATTGTTTGTCGATTAAATACATAGTTGACAGTAAGACGTATAATTCTCCATATTAGTTATCCCAGTTCTGGTCGCAACAAACGTCGCATTCACCTCGCGATGCTCCAGAAGATATTAGACCGCTGCCATATAGCTGGAATGTTGCTGAGTGCGGCGTAAAACTTACCTCACTCACTCATTCCAGATTTTATGTATGAATAAGAGAATTACCACCATTGACACTGACTGATGCTGGGGACACAGAATCCCCGCCCAGATCTCCCCTTCCTCCCAAGTGATTAGTTGCCTGAATACAGCCAATTTGTCAGACTTGTCTCTGTCTGTTAGTGAACCCGGGTATGTAGTACAGTTGATAATGAACCCGGGTATTTAGTACAGTTGATAATGAACCCGGGTATGTATTACAGTTGATAATGAGCGCGTCCGTCTGTCCGTCCATCCGCCGGCTATCATGTTTATCTCCGTTTCACGCCTCTGAATCTGACATGTTTTTATTCATGAAACTTTGCAGCACATTGTCCAGGTTGTCACCTTTTATCACTTACGGATCTTACAAAACAAATACAAAGCGCGACATCCCATCATGAATATATCGGCGGTTAGCCGTGCGTCAGGGATACCAGGCAAAAAGATCACGGGCCTTATTCTCGAAACGTTCGTAGCCCTAAGAATTCTTAACTTTGGTCGTAGCCAATGTGTTAAGAATGGGCTTAAGAAGTTCGAGAATTGCTTCCAAGAATTGCTACCAAGAATCTCTCCAAAGTATCTTTATAGAGACGTATTCGACCATTTTGTCCATATTTCGTCCATTCTGTGTTTGAACCCCAAACAGGCCCCCTGTTTTGGGTGTCTTATTGTTTGCTGTAATGCATGAATACATGTGATATTTGTGCCACATGTGGTCGGATGGTACCAGCACATGTTCCTCAAATTCGGACGCTCTATAACAACGTGTCCGCACTCTGTAAGGAGATATTTTCGGCCATTTTGTCCATATTTCGTTCATTATGTGTTTGAACCCAAAACAGGGCCCCTGTATTTGAACAGTGATCCCATGTATTAAACACGGGCCAGAGGTTCACAGGCTTCCTTGAATTCATGGCATATATTACACCTCACCTTTCTACCTCCACATCCACCAACAATTCTCCATTCAAACTGATTAGTCCACACAAAGCAGTGATTGATATCGCGAGGATCTTTTCCCCTACTCGCGATGGCGCCCATTCTAAGTTGTCACGCCTAGTACCGGTGTGAATGTGTGAATGTGTGAAGTGATATTGCTGGAATATAGCTAAAAGTCCGGTAAAACTCAACTCGCTCACTCAAAACATTCCCGGCACCACTACACCATTCCATAGTGTACATTCTGTAGACTAGCGTTCAGTCCCGGTAATAAAGTATTTAAATATAATAATAATATATTTTTGATATGACTGTGGCGCAGTCGTTTACACTGATATTGTCACACAAGGGTTGAAACTCGAGTTGCCACGACACAATGTATATAATATGAAACAGTGTGTAGCCTTATTGGTCAGACTCCAAACCATCTGTAAAGAGACAAAAACGGCCATTTTGTCAATACTTCGTCCATTCTGTGTTTGAACCTCTATGTTTGGATGCTCTATGACAACAGGCTCACTCACTCACTCAATCACTCTGCAATCACTGATTTGAAGAGGATTGATTTATGAGATCAATAGTTTCGTTTGTTCAATTTCTGGGATTCATTGTAACTCACCATTGGCAAATTTAGTTCAAAATTGACGGTGTCAATATATCAACCACTGGTTTGTCGAAGCTAGATTTATAAAAGTGGACCAGTCACTCACTCATTCTATCAACCACTTGTTTGTAAGGATGGGTTTTATGACAGAGTATGGTGATATCGTTGCTCTTTGACGTAGGTAGAAGGTATCTTACTGACCACAGGTTATAAAAGTGGACCACTCACTCACTCTATCAACCACTGGTTTGTAAGGCTGGGTTTTATGACAGAGTATGGTGATATTGCTGCTCTTTGACGTTGGTAGAAGGTCTCTTACTCACGACAGGTTTCAACGTTTTTTGCAGGCGCAGTCTGTAGCGTGTCGCTCTCTGAAAGTTATTGTTTTGATTTGTCTGTCTGCCATGAAAGTGGGAGTGAGTTTAGTTTTACACCGCTTTTTGGCAACATCATAAATGGGCTTCACACATTGTACTCATGTGGGGAATCGAACCCGGCGTGACGAGCGAACACTTAAACCATTAGACTACCCCCACTGAATGGAGACTATCAAACCCACATTAACAGTGTGTGATGGCCAATCGTCAATATACTCCATCTAATATCAGCAGTTAACTGTGGACAGGATGTAGCCTTGGAACTGGAAATATTTTGTGTATAATGGGGAAATCTAGTACTGATAAAGTCAGGATGGCCGCCACAACCCGCAAGAGGAAAGTATACCCCTGAAGACTACGATGACAGCCCCGCCACCACCACCGTGAAAAGAGCGGGTCATCAATTCTCCAACATTGTATAACACGGTACATATGACATATGATTAGGCAATGATGAAAGTTTCCAATCAAGTAAATATTCAATACACGATAACGGGAATAGCTTAGGGCTGCCCCCTTTGCAGTATGTGCATTCCACAGTGGGTGCAAGTAGGTGTGTGCGTGTGTGTGTGCGTGCGCACATGCGTGTGTGTGTGTCTGTACTGATAGTATCACGCAATGGTTGAAACTCGAGTTGCCGCGACACAATGCATTTAGTATGATGATATCGCCAGATGATGGTGACATTGTTTCTCATTGAGGTAAATAGAAGGTCTCTTACTAACCACACACTCACTCTGTCGAAGCTGTATTTTATTACAGAGGAATAATATATAAGACCTCTTATATATATATGACCACATATTTAAAAAATGGACCAGTCATTCAATATTACTAACCACAGGTTGCAAACGTGGTCCACACACTCACTCTATCAACCATTGGTTTGTAAAGGTGGGTTTTATTACAGAGAATTGTGATATTGTTGCTCTTTGACGTAGAAAGAAGGTCTCTTACTTACCATAGGCTATAAAAGTGGACCACTCACTCACTCTATCAACCAGTGGTTTGTAAGGATGGGTTCTATTACAGAGCACCGTCATTGTTATTCCTGTGTTATGTATATACAAGGTCACAATGCCTTTATGCAGATTTTTTTCAAATTACTTAAGTTACTGAGTGACTTAAAACATTAACATACACGAGTCCCTGCAGATGAGATGCGTATCTGTACATGCCTGCTTGAGGGCCACAAGGGATTATGACACTTTCAACGTAACCATGGAAACGCAATTTTCATTAAAATGGTTAATTTGACTGATTGTTTTTATGGAACTCAAATCCTTGCATAGTAAGGTTTTCTGAATCATTGGTATTGACTGGCAACATATTTCAGTTGTTCACCTGGGCATACGTGTATGTCATCAATTGCTATAATACTCTCTGCTTATCATTGCGTCTTACCCCAGAACACTGATTGTCTCTGTATATAGAGAATACTTCATAAAAAAAAAATGGTCAAGTTAAATAAGTAGATGAGGTATCAAATAGGTATGTTTCAAAACTATTCACTAATAAAATCAAATAATGCGTCCCTAATTTCATTCTTTAAAGCTACACCAGCATACACAAGTCATTTTGAAAATACCACGGAATTGGTCAGAATTGAGTAGCAATGGGGGTTTTATATTTGCTGAGAATATACTGAGATGTACACTCACGGGCAAAAGAAAAGTCACCAAAATTATGTTTCATTTTTTAACATACCTTTGTATTTTTTTCAATAAGAAACGGGTTGAAACAACTTGCCCGAACGCAACCAACATACGCTGCGCATTGAATTGCACGAGATTCATGTAATTTGTGTAAAAATGTTCAATTTGCACGGAATGTTGCGAAATCCCTTCAGGTATTGAATTCAGGAATAAAATGTGTGGAGAAATGATGTATTCCATTATCACATCGTATGATAGAAAGGAAACATGCCGAGGCTAACAGCACAGCAAAGAGAACGAGCTATTGGTATGTCGATTTGGGAGCGACGCAGCCCCATGTTGCAAGGTTGATGAACTGTTCAAAGCGAACAATTCTGAGATTGGTGAGCCGTTATCGACGGACGGGTGTCACGTCTGACAGGACTAGAAGTAGACGGGGATCACGACACGACACCCCAGGAAGACCGTTATTTACGACTGCTTCACTTGAGGAACCGCTTCGTAACTGTGACGTCATCCGCCCGAACTGCTCTTGGCCTCCCAGTCAGCAGAAGGACCGTTGCCAGACGTCTTCGACACCATGGTATCAGAGCCTATCGACCACTGAAGGCTATGACGTTGACGCCTGAACCTCGTCGTCAAAGACTGAGGTGGGCGAGAACTGTTGAGCGATGGCAGGCAAGAAACTGGTCCAGAGTGCTCTTTACCGATGAATGCCGTTTCCAAGTGTTTAAACCAGACGGTAGACAACGGGTATACCGAAGGCGGGGAGAACGTACACGACGTTGCTGCGTACAAGAGACCAGCCACTACGGTGGTGGAAGCGTGATGGTCTGGGGAGGGATTTGTGGCGACATGAAGACTGATCTTTTTGTGATTCAAGGTAATCTAACAGCTGCACGGTACATCAATGAAGAAACAACAGCTTTGTCCTGGTAAAAATCTAGCCGTGCATGTGACGGTACACCGGCAACCGTTCGCCGACAACCGTCTTCTGCAACACATGCTTGCCGCAAGAGGCGATAAACAAAATAGGTTGATTATGACATGTCATCGTCTCTCAGTTGAGTAGATCGATGCTCATGCTGTTGATCACTGGATTGTGTTGTCCAGATTCGGTTATTTACAGCCTGCCGTCATATAGCTGGAATATTGCTGAGCACGGCGTTAAACAACAAACAAACGTACGCCAACAACTAGCTTTAATTCTTCAACACAGAGGAAAACGAAAACACTGCGAAATGAGCAATCAGATGTCACGCTTTGTATCTAGAAAATATAAAAACAACAAACACAATTGTACATTTACAGCTGTATTGCTATCGCATGTTCTAGTGTCACTAACTCACCGAGAAGCAGCATGGAGGTGAATGCATAAACGACAGTAGTCTAAAGTCATAAACTGAACAAAACAACATTGAACACGTCACAATTTAATTCTGGACTCACAAAAGTCCAGAAACTCTCCGCACTGTGGGCACTTCCTGACAAGAGATTTGACCAAATGAAACACGCAGTTGTTATGAATATATGCCAAGGATAAAAAAAATGAAAAACATTTTTTTCGAAAACTTGAAATTTAAACTCGCTCGCCCATGGGCGAGAATGTTTAATTTCGATCAGAATTCATGTTTTGGAGGTTGTAAATGAATGAGTGTATGTTTATAAGCATCATGACACAAATTTCAACGAATTTTGACTTAATTCGACTAACTCAGAGCGATATTTAAAAAATAGATAGAGGACGAGTGTCAGAACACTATCAAGATTTTAACGTATTGTTACAGGAACAAAGTGCGAACAAAGATGATAAAGGTCTCTCACGAGTCCTTTTATCTTTCTTACAGGCAAGTAATCAAGTTGCACGAACCAGACACTGCCGATAGACTCACCACAGACGTCCAGATACATTCAAAGCAGATTACATAATTTTATCTCTAACTGTATATTATATCTGTAACTACTCCAACATAACCGTATCATTCTGTATCATGCACTGCTGGCTTGTGTCGTGTGATTGCCAGGGCTGTCAAGTATCATGACGTTTGAGAGTGTCAGGCCTGTATACTTCAGTGTACGTTATCAGCATATAAAGTAGTCCACGTGATGACAAAACAGAGACCACTCATAAGTCCAAAGTGATTGTCTGTGCTCCAACTCGCCAGACGTCCTACCTCGACTCTTTAAGCCCCATAGGTCAACGTTTATGGTTACAGTTAAAGTGAAACCCAATTCAATTTGGTTATTAGGACCCTGTATTTTTATCAGCTGCAGCTTAACTGTACTACCAAATTCATAAGCTATACTCCTACTCCTTCTACACATATAATGGCTAAGATAACCCTCTCTCCTTGCTATCTCTCTCTCCCCGTCCTTCCTTCCCCATACCCCGACCCCCACCTATTGTCTTTCTTCTTAATTCCAAACCATTATCAATTTATACTCCTTGCTATCATCTTAGTCATACCTACAATTATCTACACTCATTTATCATCTGCTTCACCTTTTTTTCATTTTTGGTTTCTGACGTTTCTTCTTCCAAATTAAACCCGTGAAGGTCCGAGTTAGAATGAGCCTTCAGTAACCCATGCTTGTCTACCCGTGAAGGTCCGAGTTAGAATGAGCCTTCAGTAACCCATGCTTGTCTACCCGTGAAGGTCCGAGTTAGAATGAGCCTTCAGTAACCCATGCTTGTCTACCCGTGAAGGTCCGAGTTAGAATGAGCCTTCAGTAACCCATGCTTGTCTACCCGTGAAGGTCCGAGTTAGAATGAGCCTTCAGTAACCCATGCTTGTCTACCCGTGAAGGTCCGAGTTAGAATGAGCCTTCAGTAACCCATGCTTGTCTACCCGTGAAGGTCCGAGTTAGAATGAGCCTTCAGTAACCCATGCTTGTCTACCCGTGAAGGTCCGAGTTAGAATGAGCCTTCAGTAACCCATGCTTGTCTACCCGTGAAGGTCCGAGTTAGAATGAGCCTTCAGTAACCCATGCTTGTCTACCCGTGAAGGTAGGTTAACACCCCATCACTTACATGTTTGGGGTATGGCGGTTTATCCCTTATTATAAACATATTAATTATTACTTTAGCTCCCACCTACCCTGTCGGCGTTATTGGCTACAGCCAGAAGCCGACGTTAAACTCATAATCATCATCATAATCATGTAGTCACTAGGCACTTAAAACATTAGAAGTAATGCCATGAAACAAGTAATCTAACTACAGTATGACGTGATATTGTATAGTAGATGATTTGAGAATACAGAAGCACTGAAAAGGCATCGTTTTTAACCACCAAGGGCATAACACTAGTGACCCAGTTCAGGATCGAGTGATGACTGAAAATATTGTCAAAAATGCCGCTTCGCAACAATCTGCGAATGATCCAGAGTTCTATCATTTTTATGTGATATGGCTTCACAGAACAACACAAAGGTACTAACTTGTGTTGGAAACTGTATCTGACATACTGCTTCAATGATACATTGATTCATACAACAGAACAGAAATCACAGCAAGATAAGCCCCAGTACAGTAGCTTATTTATTAATTTGTTATCGTACAACATGCTCGTCAATGGTATGCGTGTACGAACAGATAATATCAAAACATACACGTCCAAACAGTCAAAATTAAGAAATTGTTGAATGTGAAATATTACTTTTAATTTGTAATTCTTGTAACATAAACTGAAAGCCAAAAGAAATGTGAAAACTTTAACTGTATTGAAATAAACTGAAAGCCAAAGAAATGTTACACCTCTGAACATTAGAATATCCTAAAATATTATATGGATAGAAGACTTTGGTTTTGTATGTTTTAACAACCAATCATGTAACTCTCTTGAGTCAAAATATCAGACTGAGGAAGTCATTGCTAATTAGGATATCGACATGTTTGTTTAGGTGGGGTCCATTGTCCTGTTTTCAATCATGTAAAAATCCAAATCAAAAGTGTAAAAACGAGTTAAAAATGGGTCCAAAGGATATTCTTTATGATGATAATGCATGCACATTCACAAAGAGTGATAAAGTCGGGTTTTGATTATGAAAGAATCGTTGTTTACCGTAAAAAGGGACTCAATGCTGAAATTGGAAATTTGTCTCTTTAAAACACATTCCAACAACTTGAGGTTTAATTTTTGGATCATCATGACTTTCGACTGTTTTAGGAAGAGTCGTCAAACGAGAAAAGACTAATTTTTCCCTTAGATACTGTAATAATTTGCCTATTTCTGTCCTCGTATAAGGAAGCATAACGCCAAAACGTACCCATTGTAACTTCACCTTGCATGAAATGCACGTGAAAACTGTTGGAAACGGGTATATAAGGCCCCTACATTTATCATTTCACACCATACATTCACTAAAATTCACAAAGAAATATTTGTCGACAGTCCGGGAAATGGGAGATGATGTTCTACATGAGTGACTTCACGCCCAGGGTTCTCGAAAATTAACAAACCAATTAAAACAGAGTGTGATATATATAGTAGACAATATATTTATTCAGTCAATGTAACAACATGCATGTATCATTCATGTAGCATATGTCACACAATATAACATATTTGTAGATATATATTTCATAAAGCTCACACAATATATTTGTGTGTGTGTGTGTGTGTATTATATAAATAAGGGATTTCGGCAGGTGTATAAGTAATAAAGATATAAAAGATGAGTCCAGTTATTTCTTCTTGCCAAAACACCTTTATATCTGCACTAAAGTAATCTGAATGTTCAGCCAAGATGAAGCAACTCTGACACATGGTCTGTGTAATTCAAGTCCAGTAAGTCTGTCGGCAAGAAGGTCGTCCTTCACAGATCGAATCCTAGCGTCTATGATTCGGTAGCGACGTCTACGGACGGGATCTCTCTGCTGTCCTTGGATCTGCTGAATTTTTACTTCAGTAGATGACTGTTCTTTTTGTAGCATTCGCCCAACCTCAAATACATTCGGATGTGTCTTCATGGCATACTTGTTGATTTTGTTGTGCCAGCCTTCCAAATTATTGTTAGTTCTGTGTCCATCATTTTCAAAATGATTCCAAGTTGGTAATGGTAATCCTTCCACTCGCATAACGTAAAATAATAGTCTGTTTTCGCAGCCTTAATTCTCTTGCAAATTGTTAAAAAGACATTCTCGTTAATCAACTTAATTCAATTACTCATGATACGAACATAGCTGTAGCCACCATAGCCACTTGCAAACCACTAAGCAAACATTCTCTTTCATCAATTAACACCGTCACGGTATGTTGACCACGCGATGTCGACACTCCGGGTTTTTTGTTTTATCGACGGTTCGGAACATCCTATTTTTCTTTCAACGACAGGTCAAACCTTCTCACAGAGGAAAAAAACACATCAAAACTGTGTTTTTATTCTACGTGACACTCGGTATGTCGTCATAGTATTCATTGTTGAATAAATTCTATCGTGGGCAACCCCACACTTGCGAGGTGTACCTAGCCAGGTTCGCACGTTTCGTTTTAATATTTTGTGATCAATTATTTTGTAATTCTCGTCTCCCCGTCACGGCTATTCTTCGCCCGAGGTGTTAGGGGAGTACACACACCCCCCACACTTCGGCTTCTCACAGTTTGTGATCATAATGTTCACTTTGATCAAAACAGGATTATAGATTTCCCATGTAACTAACTGAGTTACTCCCAGAGGTACAGAGGTGGATACGACGGGTTTTTGGGCTTCCTCTGCTCACCCTATGAATAACTGACAATAAAAATTGAAACCAAGATCGAGTAAACAGTTAAAACATAAACTCAATGAAGCTGCAAGTTTGCACCTAAACAGTATGTGTGGCTGTGTGGAAGTTCATATTCATGTATATTGTACGCTTATTGTTATTTATGACACCATGTATTTTTGTAATATTGTTATGAAATGTAAGTCGCATAAATGTTGTTTTGTCTGGAGAGGCATTAATATAAGCGTCTTGCTTGTTTGCCGATCCAGCTTCTGAACAATGTATCAGAAATAAATATGTTTAAACCAATTAAAAAAATCAAAACAACACAAACTATCGATAGTCACACATATTATCGATGCATCGATAGTTTTTCATTTCTACCATCGATTAATTGCTTTCGGAATAATTGCAATTCATCGATAGTTTGATGCATCATTACAGCCCTATTAATTAGATCGCTTAATATATAATCTTATGCACATAACTTTGGATCAATCCATTACGCAATAAAGGTAACAGTGCAGTGTACCTGAGTGCAACCAACCATAACTTTTGTTGATTTGACGTGTCTGGCACGTCTAACTGATCGGAGGACACCAGAGAGTAAGTTGCATGCAATATTTTTAATATTGCCCTTGTGGATTTCCATTATGATGTGCACACATTATGTTTTGCACACAGTGTACACCACTATCTATGTAATTGTATTATTGTTATGGAGCGGCATTGACATGCATGTTTATGTTTGTTTGCCAATCCCGTCATGATTACTTGAAGAAAACATGTTTAAACTATACATTAAAATATCCAAAGTATTGATATGTAGTCTTTACATTAGGCAATGAGGAATACACAATATATTCAAGATTGAGTTTGCTTTTACCTTTTTAAAAATTGTTAATATTTTTGCTACAGCCGAAAAGATTTACCTTGACTTCGTTATGTACAGGTCCGTGGTTGTATTTTAGAAACTATGTCGTTAAGACAGTTGAGTGTTGATCTGTGTGCAGTCTTTCTGCATGCATTTTCACTAGATCCATTTTCCCCTTTTCCTCGTTTTCACTATGAACATATAACCATTTACACAAAGGTATCTTCCACCACGAAATGTTGGGAAAACTTTGAAGTCTAATTGTGCATTTGCCATAACTGGCAAATTCACTCACCTTCTGGTACAAGTGTCTTATTTCGTTTCCTGGGTCAGCTGAGTTAACACATTTTACATTTGGTAGAAAGCCAGTGTCCTATTCCCTTTAAACAACACCCTCGTCACAACATCAAACATCCAAGGAGTTTTTACCTCGACCCAAAGGTCTAAAACTTACGGGACTACACAGTAGACATCACTTGCTGGATAACGGTTTTGCAGCTATATGTCCTCCCATTACGCAGACAGCCAGTTCGCAGACACCTTAAAACAACAACATTTACGGTTCAGTGAACAGATTATCTACTACCTGTTACCTACACATTATAATGGAATAGTCCAAATAAAAACACAGGAACAAACTGAAGCTATATTATTCATTTTGAAAGATGGACGAAAAGACAGTAATTTGAATTTTTATTGCTGCAATATAAAAACAGTTTATTTTCATAAACATTTCGGTTTAACCTTCTAGTCTAACGGGAGTCGGCATCATCATATTGAAAACATTAGCTTAGCTATTAGAAATTGCGACACTGTTGTATCATATAAATCAAATAAAGACAAATGTGAACCTAAATATTATTCATATGGAATAAAGAAGTTATATGTTTTGCACACAATATTAAGATATATGACGAGTGCACTTAATTACGATTTATTTAGAATAAATATTCAAAATATGACGCATCATGTCAATGTGGCCATGGGTGTGAGAATGTTTTCATTACTTCCTTGAATGTCCATTGTATACTACTCAAAGACATAAACTGTTACAATCTTTAGAAAGTATTGTTGAAATTAGAACACTGATTGGTATTAATCGTATCTTACATGGCAATGCAGGTGTCTCATTTACTGCAAATCAGAATGTTTTCAAATATGTACATATCTGTATCTCTCCAACAAAACGTTTTCTCAGTTAACTTCTGTTGTACATATGCTATTATTGGGATGGGTCTTTTCTATCAATAAACACAATCAAAACTCTCAGTGACAAACCTGTTTTTACATTCGATAGTAATTGATAGTAAAATCAATTTTGAGAAGAGAAATCATTTATCATTTAATCACAACAAAGTTCTATTTACCCACAATCAAACTTCTCAGTAACGAACCTGTTTCAGGCTCACCCTGCTCTACTCACTAGACAGTGGACTGTTCCATTATACCCGTAGGTGTTACCCTAATTAACCTTCTAGTTCAGTGTCTGTCAATTGGGTGTCTGTCAAATGGGTGTCTGTCAAATGGGAGATAACGCATTTTTAATAAATACATCGTAAATTCATATAGCATACATTTTTCAAAGATTTTAACCTAAATGCAATAGGTGGGATGCTGAATCAGCAAACTGCCTCACGGACAGTGTTCCTTGTTCAAGCTGGTGACAGATGTTATCCAGTCGTCGCTCCAAATCCCTGTATTTCCTCTTTTTGGAGGGACGCTTCTGGCCAGCAGCATACTGGACTAGCTTGTTTTCGGTGTTTGTCTGTTCTCGTGACAAGAAGGACACAATCTCGAAAATGTTTGGATGAGCCTTGCCGACGTATTTCTTCAGGCGGGAATGCCATCCTTCTAGGTGGTTGTTTGTTCTTGGCCCATCTGAGTTGTGGTGGTTCCATTGCGTCATGTGCAGATCTCCCTCCACCCAGAAGTTGGTCATGTAGTCCCCGAGTTGTCGGCACCGGTCATCATCTGGCATCGTCGCCAAGGTATCCAGCCACAGGTCCTCTACCTGAAGAAGAAAAGATACATAAATTAATGTTACTGAATATACAGGGCAAAATAACACCTTTGTTACACAACCTATTGGGGTGGAGTTAACTATTTGTTTTAACATAACTTACCTCCTGTGCTGGCACCAAAGGCAAGACGGCACATCTCCGGACGAACCTCTTGATCTCGTCATCGTCCTGGTAGGCCTTCTGGAGATGGTGCTGCTGGGTTCTCCTCCATACACACTGGGTGAAGTGGAAGAAGTAGCCCTTCCAGTCGCTTCGGGGGAACACGATCGCAGAGGCGTTTCTGGCGGCAACCTCATAGTCCATCTGCAACAAAATATTGTAACATCATGATACTAATATTGACAACAATGGACAGAAACTGTGCATGGGTTTATGATTATTCTCTCCGAAAAAAAAAGCATTCATTTGTATTTACCTGGATCTTCTGCGGATCCAAATGATGACCTCTGGTCGCGGCTGCATCGACAAGTAGTCTGAACATCCTGGTGTAAGTATCCTCTTTTCTTATCTGGCAGGAAGAAGAATACCAAAGGAAACATGTTCCCATCTACCATGCCATGGATAGTGTACAACTGGTGAAATATGGTCGGTGCCACGTAGAATGTGCCATCTCCGTAGATGGTGTCTGATTCGCAGAGATGACACAAGTTATCGGCGGTGGAAAACCCTTGGATTCTCTTGTCATGGCCGTCGTCTGTGAGGAGAAAGGGGTCGCCAGAAATCGTCGTCTTGTATTCATCAGGGAAGACTAGGTCTTCTCGTCTGAGGGGAAGTGGTGGCATCACCGCTCGCCTGGCTCTGTAGAGAGTGCTCCGGGCAACCGGGAAGGTGGGCATGGCAGCAACAATGGCTTTGGTCTCATCATTCCAACTTCCATCTCTCATGTCGATAAGGCCTTCTGGGACTGCATGGGCTGGAGGGTCGAAGATGCCTTCACCTTCAGCTTTTCTAGCGTCTCCTTCGCCTACAAAAACCAAAGAATTATTAACCATTTGGTTCCATTTATTAAGCATCTGTTATAAAATTCCAAACTTTTCCATGTATTAAGCATCTGTTATAAAAAACTGTAGCAATAACAAAATTTATACATATATAAGAATTTTTTAACTCTTACCTTAATATCACGCGTGACAGTTTGATGATTGTGTTCATCATTCACCATGGTTGTTGATGCTGTGGATTTGCAGCCTTTTGCAGTACATATCCAAGATATCCAGTCTCGTTGTCTCTTGCTGACTCTGTACATGAACCCGCCAACAACCAAGTAACGACCGCCGCGGGCTGTAGGGATGAATCTCTGATCTAGCTGTGCATTTGCCATTTCGAAATCGAATGTGAATCCTTTGGCCATTCCATAGATATTTATACCAAAGATATGAACAGTGTTCAATATTGACACTCTGCTAAGTGTTATTGTAAACTTTTTAAGTGACATGAGTTCACCCTCAAGTGACCCGTGCATGTGCGACGAGTTCACCTTATCAAAACATCTAGAGTAGATTATCCAAAGCCTAATCAGAACCTAAACTTCAAAGAAAACCGCAGGTCGGCGTCCTGAGACTAGTGGAAAATCGAAAGGTCGGCGTCGTGAAACGACACCGGTTGAGTTGTTGGCGATCTACAGCCTGGTTTTATATTGTGTTGTCCTAGTTAAAATGTTTTAGATTAATTACTGGTTTGCCGTTTCTGTTTGTGATAATCTAGTTATTTTACTGTCCTTCGTCGACAGGTTTTTGTAATTTAATTCAATTTATAATCAATTCATATCTTTTTAAGTCACGATATGCTTGAAATGCTTGATGTGACTATAAATCTTAACTCACTCACTCCTCTGTGGTTCAGGCTTAAGCGGCGTTGGCATTTGGGTGGCATTGTGGTAAAACGTCCGCTTGTCACGCCGAAGACCCAGGTTTGATTCCCCACATGGGTGCTATGTGTGAAGCCTGTGTCGGGTGGCCCAGCAGTAATATTGGTGGAGAAGTGCTCAAAGCCGCATAAAGCCTTACTGCTTCTATAGTGCCCTAAACCAGGGAAAGTGTTCCCCACTTCCATAAACGAAGCGTTTAGCAATATTCAAGCATTTCAGGCCGGGGGACACCAGATTTGGGCTTCACATATTGTACCCGTGCGGAGAATCGATCCGGGATCTTCGGCATGAAGAGCGAACGGTTTAACCATTAAGCTGACCTACTACCCCATACATCCCACGAACAGACCAAACACGACAAGATTCACCTTATCGCCATGTGAACAGTAATATCTAATTTTCATACAGATGGCTTCAGTAAAGGCATTAGTTTCCCACTCAATTTAAACAACTGAAGATTATATTTTGCAAAAAACAACCCAGATATGGTGTCTGGGTATAATGGAAGCCTGAATGAGCAATTACTTTGAACGCTCTGTGCACACAGACCAATAATATGTTGAAGTTAAGAAGATGTGGATGCTTTTGATGTGAGAATTATTTCTCTAAAAATAAAAATTAAAAATTAACTTCACTTCAGCATTACTAATGAACAAAATATTTAAAAAACCCTCTCCTCAAAGGACAGTATAAAGGGGGTTCACACAGATTATACTTATAGTTTTTTTGAGAACATTTGAAGTGGGTCAGTTAATATCTAACGTCACATCAACATTACTTCAGCCATATGGTGGTGAGACCACGTGAACATATGCTGGAAAATAATTTTATATATACACATGTTAACATGTTTAATTACAATTTAAAACACGGGCCAAAAATATTGCTTCCAGTTTGAAACACGGAGCCAAAGTCCAATGGCAAAGCAAACAATCAAACAAACAAATAATTAGTTATACAAGTACAAATTATAGCGATGAAAGCACATGAACACAAATACACAAGCTCAAAAGCAATTTTATAAACACATGTTGACATTACAATTCTAATCACAATTTAAAATACGGGCCAAAGATATTGCTTCCAGTTCGAAAGACGGACCAAAAATCCAATTCTTAAAAAAAAAAATCAGACAAAGGAATAATCAGTTATACAAGTACATATTTACAGTTGCGATACAGAGCAGTCGTGTTAAAGTAATTAGCATATTGGTTAACAGATCCTTCAGTTTTACTGCCGGATAATGTGAATACCTTGCAACTGCAAGTCCACACAGTCAAGCAAAACATGCTTCATGGTGTGAATACCTTGCAACTGCAAGTCCACACAGTCAAGCAAAACATGCTTCATGGTGTGAATACCTTGCAACTGCAAGTCCACACAGTCAAGCAGAACATGCTTCATGGTGTGAATACCTTGCAACTGCAAGTCCACACAGTCAAGCAGAATATGCTTCATGGTGTGAATACCTTGCAACTGCAAGTCCACACAGTCAAGCAAAACATGCTTCATGGTGTGAATACCTTGCAACTGCAAGTCCACACAGTCAAGCAAAACATGCTTCATGGTGAGCCTTACATCACAGGCTACACACCGATGGGCGTCGTCCTCCTCCATTTTAATCAGGCAACCGTGAGTGAATCGACTGTTGTAACACTAATTGTCGTGTACATTTGTCAGATATATGTCCAGCTACTCACAATGTCACACATTAAGCAGATTCTGTTCATGAGAATCGCAGAGCTAAGCCAATTCTGGGACAGAATAGACAAACAAAGGGATAGCCGGCAGACAATGGGAAGAGCACGGAAAGATCGGCAGGAGGCGAGACTGGACAAGGAGGGACGAGCACTGACCAGCTGTGTTGTGTCAAAATGTTAGTTAATCAGCAAACACTATAATCTGCATTATAGTTAAAATAGATAGAATTATCATAAAGCGCCCGCATGTTATCAGAAATGAGCGGGCAACTGTAACTTGCCCCCAAATTGCTTGACGACGGGACATTATCATGTCCGTTGTTAGGTGACGTCATAAGGAGCTCTGCTCTTGATGTTCAATCACCTACGGCTTATTTGAACTTGGTTTCAATATTGACGATATTTCCGACTCACATTCGTCACATGTACCTGTGCCATTATGCACTTTCTTGCCGATGTAAACCTTAACAATTGTACCACAATTACAACATGCAGCAATGAAAACATCGACTGGAACTCTAACACTGTTGAGCATTGCCAAAAATGGCGGCTGGTAGTATGGGCCAAGATCAAGGTCGAATTTCGTCACTCTCAATAGTTACGTCATCAGTTTTGTTCTATGACGTTTCCATATTTGTAAAATGTGTGTCAGTGACCTCCGTCGTTTGTTGTTGGTAGTAAATACTTCAAAACTGATACCGTGGTTTGTTTTTATTTTATTAAAGATTCTATCCATTTTAGCTACAATAACGGTTACTCCATTTTTCAGGGCATTATCATTTGCAGAAGCCTTCGGTCTTTTTCAACTCGTTGTAACACTCCTAGAGCCTTTATTTTGTGTCAATATGGTAGTTAATCAACAAACACTATAATCTGCATTAGTTTGAACACGTTCACACCTGACATGATGGTTTTGGTATGATTGTCGTCTTGACTCTAAGGTCAAATGTAAAATGACAATGACAAATATTTTAAGAATAAGATCGTTTACAGCCTAAGCCGTATCCAAGCCTCCAAACCTGGACTTGTCTTATATGATCTGCGGAAACAAAGGAAAGTACGAAATACTCGCTTATGAAACATCAAACTGGCATTCCAGGTACCAAGTTGTCCCACTCCCCATTGTCCTTTGTGACTTAGATTTGGTACGTTCCAATCTCGTGACTGACACCATCGGGAGTACCCGGATTTGCTGACAGGAACACAGCCTTTGTCACAGGTGGGTAGGGTTCAGGTTCTTCATGGATTTGGCATGGCAGCGCTTCCTGGGAGATGTCCCATTTGATATATTTTGCTGCGTGTAAAGGGGGCAAGGGTTTGAACTAATAACGAGGCAGACAATTCAGATTGTGCCAGGATCAACCGAATCCTCTTTGGTACATTCCTATATTTTAATCTGCCAATAATATAATAATGATAATGCTGACGATGATGATAATACTATTGCTTAAAGTATCTTCAGCTCAGTGTACGCTCCGTAAACCTTGGCCTGGTACACATGACGGGTGACTGCGATACACCATGTATGTTGGAGACAGTTTGTTTGGAACTTGAATATTTACTTTTCGTGTTCGTCATGCTTGCGTAAGCTGGGTCTCAGTTTCTTGGTGTTTCGACCTCGTGGTTCTGGAAAGGATAGCAGGTATCGGACGTTTCTTACGGCTCGGTTCTGTGAGTATTTAAATCTGACAAAGCTGTACACGTATCCATGTGTGTTGCCTGTGCACAAGCCGGAGCAGATGCTGATCACCTCAGCTCTGTCATATTTGAGCGCTTTCAACTGTAGATGCCTTGATATGCCATTTTGCGAAAACATAACAACTTGATCCGAGTCTGGACGTTTTCAAGAAGGTAAAATTTGTCGACAGTCCAACTCTTAGTTAGAAACCTATTAGAGATAAGCTTCAATGATGCCTCCGGACTTCTTGTTTGTTTTACTCTAACCCTGGTATCTGAAAGCAGACAATAATTGATCATATTTAAAATGAATTGTCACAAGAGGCATTGTATTCACTATAATGCCAACTACCTTATTATAATAACCTGTGTTTGAGAACCTAAGTGTTTGGATCTTTGTCGGTGTGAATCTACTTCTATCAACCTTCCTCAGAACCTGCGTAAACTGACACCCAGGAGAAACTTGGCAGCCGATTTGGAGCTCGATAGCAAAAAACAGCAAAACATACATGATCAAACATCAATATGTTCTGAAACATTGTGCAAACAGTCATAGCAATACACTGATCAATCAATTAAATATGTCTGGTAATGTCGATGTGGGTTACACAAAACAGCTGTTCAATACATGTCCAAATGGTCAGCTCGGCACAACATGACCATAGGTGGTGTTATGTGTGACCCTAGTAGCTTGTGTGACCGCCATTGGCTTAATCCTGGCAAACACTCTCCTACGCACTTAATTCGTCAGTCGCCTGATGACGTCATATGGGATCCGTCGCCATTCTTCATGAAGGACCACAATGTGCTCATCCCGGGTGTTAGGAGGTTGATGCCGTCGAATTTGTCTGTCCATGGTATTCCAAAGGAACTGTTGGTGGGATAAAGGTCTGTAGAACGAGCCCGCCATGGTATTCCAAAGGAACTGTTGGTGGGATAAAGGTCTGTAGAACGAGCTGGCAAGGGTAACGTAGAGTTCTTTTCGTTGAGGAAGTTTTGCACAACGCTAACAGTATGAGGCCTGGCATTGTAGTGTTCGAACCCTGTAAAATGGAAGGATGCCAGGGCGTAGGGCCTCATCTCGATAGCATGCAGCATTCAAGTTACCATCAATGATGACCAATAGCGTCCTCTCGTCACCACAAATGCCTACCCACACTATGGCCCTCCTATCCCGAAAGGGTACGACCTCTTGAACACAACAACAGGCAGTACGTTCTCTTCTTCCACGATAAACACGTTGTCCGCCATCAGAATGGAACATACAGAACCTGCTCTCGTCGGACGAGGACGTGCTGCCGATTATGAAGTTGTCAACGCTTCACTGTACTCGCGTGTAGGCCCGTAGTCTGTAGGCTGTAATACCGGCTGGTCTTAGTCGTCTTGCTACTCTCTGTCTGCTGACTACACGACCTAACACATTCGACGCCGATGACGTCACAGGCAAGAATCTATTCCGCAAATGCAAGGTGCCGAGGTAGCTATCCTCAAGGGGTGTGGTCAGGGTTGGCCTGCCTGGTCTTCTCCTGTCTGTTGTCCCATGTGTTGTTATTTATTCGCGTGTGTATGTAGGCCATCGTCCATAATACAATTATTAAATGTTTGCAGTCATGTATGATTGGCGGGGCTGGGAGTTGAGTGAGTGAGTGAGTGAGTGAGTGAGTGAGTGAGTGAGTCAGTGAGTGAGTGAGTGAGTCAGTGAGTGAGTGAGTGAGTAAGTGAGTGAGTGAGTGAGTGAGTAACGCCTGTACTGTACATATACGTCTTCTTCATGCATTGTGGGGCGGTGGGGTAGCCCAGTGGGTTAAGCATTAGCTCGTCACACCGAAAACCCGGGTCCGATTCCCCACATGGGTACAATGTGTGAAACCCATGTCTGGTGTACCCCGCTGTGATATTGCTGGAATATTGCTGAAAGCAGCGTAAAAGCATACTCACTCACTAGTACCAGCGTCACAATACTTATGTTGCATGAAGGTACATCATGAATAATTGTTTAGGCTCAAATACAAATTATGAAAGAATAATTTTGCTTTTGACACGTTAGTTTATAAGTGAAAATTACGCTTCGTCGACGCATTTGTTTACATTTCAAAGTTACGACAATTCTACAACTAATGCAGCAAATTTGACAACAATTCTCCGGAAATGTGTCCTAATAATGTGATTGTCCTCCACGAAATCAATCTACGTGGATGTATTTGTGTTGATTACGTCATCAATGGCGTCTCTGACGTTGACATAGAGTTTGGTTTCGTGCCGAATCCTTTTCCGTCTTCAATGAAATAATGGGTGGGTATGTGTATTGCTAAGAATGGCGTAAAACTAAACGCACTCACTCACTCAAGCACTGTAATGGTTTGTGTGACTGTTCGGATTATTTGTAGTCGTTGATTATAGTCGTTGATTAAACAAACCTTCCCACGTCGTCTGGGTGCTACCCAGTGGGAACGTTGGCCCAGTCTATAATCTACGGCGACTCGCGGTGCAGAGTTGCCTCCCTTTAGATCCGTGACTGCGGTTCGAATCCCGGTTGGTCCCAGTTATGTTCCTAGATTTACCAGCACATCACCCCTGTTCCTGGATTTCACCAATGTGGTAAATATCTCATATCTGCATCACCTCAGTCTTACCTCCAGCATCAAGCTGACACTCTCGTTTATAACTGGAATATTGCCCAACGTGAAGTTCAGGAACAGTCAATTTGGAGATAACTTCTAACTGAAATTGCCAAGTCCATGGCTATTTAGTCGCTCCGCCATGCCACTGTTTACCATGTGCGATCCACAGTGACAACTGAAAACAGTCTGTGTTTAGATACAATTTCTGAAGTGGTCGCATATAAGTACTCTTCTTGAGGATGCAAATAACTCGGTTCTATCAGCCGCCTATCAGCCATATGTGATATCAAGCTGCTTGTTCACTTTGAAACCATTTTCAGGATTTGCTGTTACCTTTATTTAAACACCATGTACGAACTGTCAGACATATTCATATACATTGTATTCCCTTAAACACGGTGTGGCCTAATGATTTAGCCGCTCAAGATACCCATACGATACCCAGCTAACACACAACGTTTTTGCAACGTTATGGGAAGATCGTTATTGTATATTGTTAACGTCATAACACAACGTTGTCACAACGTTAGTATTGCATCATGTTATAACGTTACGTCACAACGTAGTAACAACGTTGCACATTTTTCTTTGAGGAAACGTTATGCTTTGGGCTCCTCACAGCGTTATAGCAACGTTTATTATAACTTGATGTCAAGAGAGTTCTCTGTGAAACATTTCTCTTTGATATTCTTTCTTCACTATTCAGCTAGTGAACACACGGCCAAAACAACATGCAAATTGACGAATAAATATTGAAGTAAATTTCTGCTTTGATTCTATGTACTGTGCAATCCTGGGAAAACTATTCAACTATTAACGTTAAATGAAACGTTAAGACAACGTAAAATACGTTAGCATCAAATAAATTTAATCTTGTGGCGACGTAAAATGACGTATCACAACGTCAGGCCACAACAATGTCACAGCGTAAATTTGAGTCGACAGAATAACGTAGCAATACACACACACCCAAAAATAAAATCACCCCCAACAAAAATCATCCCCAAGCCCCCAAAAAAAAACAAACAAATACACACACAAAAATAAACAAAAAAACACACAAAAACACAACCCCCCAACAAAACCCAAGAAAACTAAAGAAATGACCAAAAGAACAAAAGAGCAAACAAAACAAAAACCAATAACAAAAAAAACCCCAAAACAACAACAACAAAACATCCAATGAATGGTAACCGGTCCTTTGTCTTTTTAAATAATTCATGTTGTGTGAAAGATCCATAAAGGCAAATGTTTTGAAACATGAGATGAGGTGAAAGGGAGTTTAACGTCGTATTTGAGAATATTTCGCTCATTTGACGACGTGCATGAATGTGTGTGTATGTGCGGCTGCTTGTACTAGCCCAGACTTAAGCTGGTTTTATAGTGCTAGCCCACTGAGATACCACGCCCCAATTTAGCATGAATACCAAACTCAGACACATTATACTGTATCCGAGCCGACCAGTCCTTGTACCCATTAATGTCGAATGGCAGACAGGGACCAACAAGTACCACATTTTAACGTCTGACGCGGCCGGGGATCAAACCCGCGACTTTTCTCCCTCCATGCAGACGCTCTGACCACTACACCACGGAGGCGGTCAATGGGAAAGAAGGAAGACATATAAACAGTTGAACTGATTGCTAAAACATTATTCATTTCTCAAATGCTTCAGTTTGGTTTGTTTGTTTTTTTGTTTAACGCTTAATATTCAAACTATATGGTGTCGGTGTAACCCGGATGTTTACGGATCTCAAACTATATGGTGTTGGTGTAACCCGGATCTTTACGGATCTCAAACTATATGGTGTCGGTGTAACCCGGATGTTTACGGATCTCAAACTATATGGTGTCGGTGTAACTCGGATGTTTACGGATCTCAAACTATATGGTGTCGGTGTAACCCGGATGTTTACGGATCTCAAATTATTATGAATAAAGTTTCATGACACTACTGTTGGACAAGGCAGTGACAGTATATCAACATTAGTGTAAACTGAATAACAAATAAACCTGTTGGCAAGCTGTGTGAGTCGACAAGGAAGTTCAATACTTAAATACACACAGACAATCAAGTTCCTGCTGGCCGAACTGTGGTCTAGGGATACTCAGGGGAAGGACAAGCCAGGATCATATGATCCACTTGTACAACTTGGTGATCTGATGCTTCGGAGTGGCATCATGGACAAGAGGCTGGAGATTCATTTGATGTCATCCGAGGTTGGACACAGCGTGATGTGCTTTTACTCAGAGACAGCCTCAGTTCGACACACTCAGTGTTTGACCTACAATGTTGTCAGTGTATCGGAGAGTGTTGTCATTATATTGGGTGTACGCGAACACTGATTCGCGTAAAGAAGGCAACTGTTTATTCGTTGCCTGACATTGCATACCAGTACTTCTGCTCAGTGTGCGAAATAGCCACTGGCCCGCTAGCCTGTGGCTAGTAAAAACACAGTCGGGCCAGTAAATCATCCCAGTCACTGACTGTCTAATGAATTTATATAAGGCCATTTTGTAAATATATCACTCTCTTTAACTTGATAAGTTATAATACACTTTTAATTCAAGCAAGAATATGGCCTGATAAACATGTTCATTATTTAGCACCTTAATGGTGAAACCCGTGTCCACATTCAAATTTCGGGCTTATGAAATATTTTGTGGCTAGTAACTTTCAGGCATAGCTAGCCCGACTGGCTGGCAGAATTTGAAAACTATGTCGCACATTGAAAGATGCCTCCTGCTATACAACGGCCAGACAAAATGGTGATAGTAAACAGGCGACATGATAGCCCATTTAGTTGAAATAACCCGTTCATTTATGTTTCCAACGGCTTAGTACAATTGCAGAGATTCTTCCGATACATGTAATGAAAAATACTTAAGAAATGTGTCTGTTTTGCAAGCACACGGATGGAAGTTATGCCATTTCTGTATTATATTACCCATGAAAATTTTAAACGCACTATATGTTATCTCCTTCTCTATTTACATGATTACATCGAAGATGAATTTCTCCACTAACTTGGGTGAACCAACTGCAAACCTTATGCAGATGAATTGCACGCGGATCAAGCATCAAATTGCTGAAAATCATGTGCAAATATCGTGCATGTGAACAGCTGCGTTTTGTTAAGAATTCGCCAACTTTCACCGAGTTTTATCATTAATTGAACTCATGACAATATTCATTTCAGCGTTATGAACTTGTTTTACTATACGTCAGTTCATGTGTTAAACAGTACCTTTGAGCATTATTGTTTTTATGCAAAATCTAGTTTAAAACAGCTGACTGAAGTAAGTGGCTACATTTACACTTATGAGTCTAAACATTCGATGGGCAGTATATTTGACATTGATAAATGCTACGGAGCTTTACAATTGCTTTTCATTAAAACAAATATGAACATATTGTTTATCTTCACACACACACACACGCACGCACGCACACACGCACGCACACACACACACACATAGAGTAAGGATACATCCACTATGTACTACTACATAACACCATACATTCACACAGTAACTAGGATTTACTTTTAAGATGAACGCATCACCGTTTCTCCATACGCAAGTGATGATGATTTGGTAAAGTTTCAAAATATTGTCTTGTTTTAAAATAGATCAAATTACTTTCAATTACTAGTCATATGTTTATATATTTACACTTTTGCCTATGCAAGAGATAATAATGAAGGCCACTTACTACATTAGCTTTGCAGATCAGACCTGCTCAAAGCGCTACTTTCTTCATCATTATTACCCCAGTCAATGGATCAGAGTGTATTCGTTGTTCATCCTCAGCTCTCCCTGGGGACCTTGCAACTCAGGCCATCTGTAAGGCGCAAGACTGACTGACTAACCGCCGTTTTTAGCAATATTCCAGCAATATCATGGCGGGGGACACCAGAAACGGGTTTCACACATTGTACCCATGTGGGGAATCGAACTTCGGCGTGACGAGCGAACGCTTTAACCACTGAGCTACCCCACCGCCCCGTAAGGCGCAAGAACAGTCAAATAAAAGTGTCAAGCTTCTATTCCTTCACACAACCTGCATACCAAAGCTAAACATATCATAATTCAGTGTTCAGCATGTCAGTGCGGACGACACAGGGGAAAGTCACTTTTGTAATCATTCTGTTCCTGATAGGGGATATCCTTGCTTCGGGAGGACTGGGTTCGATTCCCCGAATTTGTAAACTGTACTAAGTCCATTGCAGGTGTTCCCCGACATAACATAAGGAATCTATCTGTTGACACAACCAATGCTTTAACCTTTTACGCTCTATGTAGTGTTTGGAGATTGAGTAGTATTGTATGCCAAATAGTGGCGTCCATCACAGCAGTTTTAATATCCTCTTGAATGAGCTCAGCCTGAAAACACTACAGACTTCAAATTGACTTCTTCAGTGAAAATATGTCGAGGTTTTCTATGAACAAACATTACTGTGGGATGTGAGTGCGTGAGTGAGTGAGTGCGTGAGTTAGTGAGTGAGTGAGTTAGTGAGTATGGCTTTAAGCTGCTTTTAGCAATATTCCAGCATGACGAGCAGACGCTTGGACCATTAGGCTACCCCGCCGCACCACTGAGGGATGTGACTACGTGGGGAAGAATCATGACTGACTGACTGAGTTTAGTTAAACGCCACTTTTAGCAATATTCCAGCAATATCACGGCGGGGGACACCAGAAATGGGCTTAACACATTGTACCCATGTGGGGATTCGAACCCCGGTCTTCGGCGTGACGAGCCAAAGCTTTAACCACTAGGCTACCCCACCGCCCCGGGAAGAATCATGAACTTGACTTGACCTATATCAAGAGTGAAGTTAGAAGGGACATACAATGTATAGACCTATATCAAGAGTGAAGTTAGAAGGGACATACAATGTATAGACCTATATCAAGAGTGAAGTTAGAAGGGACATACAATGTATAGACCTATATCAAGAGTGAAGTTAGAAGGGACATACAATGTATAGACCTATATCAAGAGTGAAGTTAGAAGGGACATACAATGTAAAGACACATGAACTTGACTTGACCTATATCAAGAGTGAAGTTAGAAGGGACATACAATGCATAGACCTATATCAAGAGTGAAGTTAGAAGGGACATACAATGTATAGACCTATATCAAGAGTGAAGTTAGAAGGGACATACAATGTATAGACCTATATCAAGAGTGAAGTTAGAAGGGACATACAATGTATAGACCCATATCAAGAGTGAAGTTAGAAGGGACATACAATGTATAGACCTATATCAAGAGTGAAGTTAGAAGGGACATACAATGTATAGACCTATATCAAGAGTGAAGTTAGAAGGGACATACAATGTAAAGACACATGAACTTGACTTGACCTATATCAAGAGTGAAGTTAGAAGGGACATACAATGTATAGACCTATATCAAGAGTGAAGTTAGAAGGGACATACAATGTATAGACCTATATCAAGAGTGAAGTTAGAAGGGACATACAATGTATAGACCTATATCAAGAGTGAAGTTAGAAGGGACATACAATGTATAGACCTATATCAAGAGTGAAGTTAGAAGGGGCATACAATGTATAGACCTATATCAAGAGTGAAGTTAGAAGGGACATACAATGTATAGACCTAAATCAAGAGTGAAGTTACAATGTATAGACCTATATCAAGAGTGAAGTTAGAAGGGACATACAATGTATAGACCTATATCAAGAGTGAAGTTAGAAGGACATACAATGTATAGACCTATATCAAGAGTGAAGTTAGAAGGGACATACAATGTATAGACCTATATCAAGAGTGAAGTTAGAAGGGACATACAATGTATAGACACATGAACTTGACTTGACCTATATCAAGAGTGAAGTTAGAAGGGACATACAATGTATAGACCTATATCAAGAGTGAAGTTAGAAGGGACATACAATGTATAGACCTATATCAAGAGTGAAGTTAGAAGGGACATACAATGTATAGACCCATATCAAGAGTGAAGTTAGAAGGGACATACAATGTATAGACACATGAACTTGACTTGACCTATATCAAGAGTGAAGTTAGAAGGGACATACAATGTATAAACCTATATCAAGAGTGAAGTTAGAAGGGACATACAATGTATAGACACATGAACTTGACTTGACCTATATCAAGAGTGAAGTTAGAAGGGACATACAATGTATAGACCCATATCAAGAGTGAAGTTAGAAGGGACATACAATGTATAGACCTATATCAAGAGTGAAGTTAGAAGGGACATACAATGCATAGACCTATATCAAGAGTGAAGTTAGAAGGGACATACAATGTATAGACCTATATTAAGAATGAAGTTAGAAGGGACATACAATGTATAGACCTATATCAAGAGTGAAGTTAGAAGGGACATACAATGTATAGACCTATATCAAGAGTGAAGTTAGAAGGGACATACAATGTATAGACCTATATCAAGAGTGAAGTTAGAAGGGACATACAATGTATAGACCTATATCAAGAGTGAAGTTAGAAGGGACATACAATGTATAGACCTATATCAAGAGTGAAGTTAGAAGGGACATACAATGTAAAGACACATGAACTTGACTTGACCTATATCAAGAGTGAAGTTAGAAGGACATACAATGTATAGACCTATATCAAGAGTGAAGTTAGAAGGGACATACAATGTATAGACCCATATCAAGAGTGAAGTTAGAAGGGACATACAATGTATAGACCTATATCAAGAGTGAAGTTAGAAGGGACATACAATGTATAGACCTATATCAAGAGTGAAGTTAGAAGGGACATACAATGTATAGACCTATATCAAGAGTGAAGTTAGAAGGGACATACAATGTATAGACCTATATCAAGAGTGAAGTTAGAAGGGACATACAATGTAAAGACACATGAACTTGACTTGACCTATATCAAGAGTGAAGTTAGAAGGGACATACAATGTATAGACCTATATCAAGAGTGAAGTTAGAAGGGACATACAATGTATAGACCTATATCAAGAGTGAAGTTAGAAGGGACATACAATGTATAGACCTATATCAAGAGTGAAGTTAGAAGGGACATACAATGTATAGACCTATATCAAGAGTGAAGTTAGAAGGGGCATACAATGTATAGACCTATATCAAGAGTGAAGTTAGAAGGGACATACAATGTATAGACCTAAATCAAGAGTGAAGTTACAATGTATAGACCTATATCAAGAGTGAAGTTAGAAGGGACATACAATGTATAGACCTATATCAAGAGTGAAGTTAGAAGGGACATACAATGTATAGACCTATATCAAGAGTGAAGTTAGAAGGGACATACAATGTATAGACCTATATCAAGAGTGAAGTTAGAAGGAACATACAATGTAAAGACACATGAACTTGACTTGACCTATATCAAGAGTGAAGTTAGAAGGGACATACAATGTATAGACCTATATCAAGAGTGAAGTTAGAAGGGACATACAATGTATAGACCTATATCAAGAGTGAAGTTAGAAGGGACATACAATGTATAGACCTATATCAAGAGTGAAGTTAGAAGGGACATACAATGTATAGACACATGAACTTGACTTGACCTATATCAAGAGTGAAGTTAGAAGGGACATACAATGTATAAACCTATATCAAGAGTGAAGTTAGAAGGGACATACAATGTATAGACACATGAACTTGACTTGACCTATATCAAGAGTGAAGTTAGAAGGGACATACAATGTATAGACCTATATCAAGAGTGAAGTTAGAAGGGACATACAATGTATAGACCTATATCAAGAGTGAAGTTAGAAGGGACATACAATGCATAGACCTATATCAAGAGTGAAGTTAGAAGGGACATACAATGTATAGACCTATATTAAGAATGAAGTTAGAAGGGACATACAATGTATAGACCTATATCAAGAGTGAAGTTAGAAGGGACATACAATGTATAGACCTATATCAAGATTGAAGTTAGAAGGGACATACAATGTATAGACCTATATCAAGAGTGAAGTTAGAAGGGACAAACAATGTGTAGACCTTTATCAAGAGTGAAGTTAGAAGGGACATACAATGTAAAGACACATGAACTTGACTTGACCTATATCAAGAGTGAAGTTAGAAGGGACATACAATGTATAGACCTTTATCAAGAGTGAAGTTAGAAGGGACATACAATGTATAGACCTATATCAAGAGTGAAGTTAGAAGGGACATACAATGTATAGACCTATATCAAGAGTGAAGTTAGAAGGGACATACAATGTATAGACACATGAACTTGACTTGACCTATATCAAGAGTGAAGTTAGAAGGGACATACAATGTATAAACCTATATCAAGAGTGAAGTTAGAAGGGACATACAATGTATAGACACATGAACTTGACTTGACCTATATCAAGAGTGAAGTTAGAAGGGACATACAATGTATAGACCTATTAGGTACCTTTAGGTATAGTATAATACATAGTTCACATTCTTACTCTATAACACATGTACCACACTTTCTTGCATATGAGTGTACATCTGCCTCTATATAACCGGTAAGCGCAGCATATGTAAACAAAATCAACTTTGTTTCATATTATTGGGAAAATATTACTTGTACAAATGCAAGCTCAATTCTGTTTTACGAAACATTGCTCATTTCAGAAGTGAGTTAAGATTGAGATATAGTACTGAAAAATGTATTTTATTTAACAAAAGCTGTAACACCGAAAAAAAATCAGACGTTTTCTCTGAAAAATTTCAGTGTGTATTCTTTTGCAGTCGTGGATGTCCGCTTTGGTTCAAGCTGATTTCGACCAATCAGTTCATTCCGGTGTGAACACTGAGATCTACTCAGTGTAACATATCTCTGATGGCATTTTCTGCCCTGATCAATGAAATCCATGAATGTCTATTTAATTTAGATCCCTAAGGCTTCAAACTAGTGCAGTGATGTCTGGCCTATATTATTCAGTGCTTTAACATCAGCTCCAGCCTTCAGTAACACATCAACACACTCTGTAGATCCCTGTCTTGCTGCTGTATGAAGTGGTGTGTCACCCGTATTATTCTGTACATTAACATCAGCTCCAGCCTTCAGTAACACATCAACACACCCTGTAGATCCATGGCTTGCTGCTGTATGAAGTGGTGTGTCACCTGTATTATTCTGTACATTAACATCAGCTCCAGCCTTCAGTAACTCATCAACACGCCCTGTAGATCCATGTCTTGCTGCTATATGAAGTGGCATGTCACCTGTATTATTCTGTACATTAACATCAGCTCCAGCCTTCAGTAACTCATCAACACGCCCTGTAGATCCATGTCTTGCTGCTCTATGAAGTGGTGTGTCACCTGCATTATTCTGTACATTAACATGAGCTCCAGCCTTCAGTAACACACCAACACGCCTTGTACATCCCCACACTGCTAATGCTGCTGTATGGAGTGGTTCGTCACCTGTATTATTCTGTACATTAACATCAGCTCCAGCCTTCAGTGACACATCAACACACTCTGTACATCCCGGTCTTGCTGCAATATGAAGTGGCGTGTCACCTGTATTATTCTGTACATTAACATCAGCTCCAGCCTTCAGTAACACACCAATACACCTTGTAGATCCCCACTCTGCTGCTGCTCCTGCTGCTGCTGCATGAAGTGGTGTGTCACCTGTATTATTCTGTACATTAACATCAGCTCCTGCCTTCAGTAACAAATCAATACACCTTGTAGATCCCCACTCTGCTGCTGCTGCTGCTTCTGCTGCTGCAGCATGAAGTGGTGTGTCACCTGTATTATTCTGTACATGAACATCAGCTCCAGCCTTCAGTAACTCAATAACACGTCCTGTAGATCCATGACTTGCTGCTCTATGAAGTGGTGCGTCACCTGTATTATTCTGTACATTAACATCAGCTCCAGCCTTCAGTAACACATCAATACACCTTGTAGATCCCCACTCTGCTGTTCCTGTTGCTGCTGCATGAAGTGGTGTGTCACCTGTATTATTCTGTACATTAACATCAGCTCCAGCCTTCAGTAACACATCAACGCACCTTGTAGATCCCCACTCTGCTACTGCTCCTGCTGCTGCTGCTGCAATAAGTGGTGTGTCACCTGTATTATTCTGTACATTAACATCAGCTCCAGCCTTCAGTAACATATCAACACACTCTGTACATCCCGGTCTTGCTGATATATGAAGTGGTGTGTCACCTGTATTATTCTGTACATTAACATCAGCTCCAGCCTTCAGTAACACATCAACACACCCTGTAGATCCCCAACTTGCTGCTGCTGCTGCTGCATGAAGTGGTGTGTCACCTGTATTATTCTGTACATTAACATCAGCTCCAGCCTTCAGTAACACATCAACACACTCTGTACATCCCTGTCTGGCTGATTTATGAAGTGGTGTGTCACCTGTATTATTCTGAACATTAACATCAGCTCCAGCCTTCAGTAACTCATCAACACACTCTGTACATCCCTGTCTGGCTGCTTTATGAAGTGGTGTGTCACCTGTATTATTCTGAACATTAACATCAGCTCCAGCCTTCAGTAACTCATCAACACACTCTGTACATCCCTGTCTGGCTGCTTTATGAAGTGGTGTGTCACCTGTATTATTCTGAACATTAACATCAGCTCCAGCCTTCAGTAACACATCAACACACCCTGTAGATCCCCAACTTGCTGCTGCTGCTGCTGCATGAAGTGGTGTGTCACCTGTATTATTCTGTACATTAACATCAGCTCCAGCCTTCAGTAACACATCAACACACTCTGTACATCCATGTCTTGCTGCTTTATGAAGTGGTGTGTCACCTGTATTATTCTGTACATTAACATCAGCTCCAGCCTTCAGTAACACATCAACACACTCTGTAGATCCATCCACTGCTGCTGTATGAAGTGGTGTGTCACCTGTATTATTCTGAACATTAACATCAGCTCCAGCCTTCAGTAACACATCAACACACTCTGTACATCCCTGTCTGGCTGCTTTATGAAGTGGTGTGTCACCTGTATTATTCTGTACATTAACATCAGCTCCAGCCTTCAGTAACACATCAACACACCCTGTAGATCCATGTCTTACTGCTCTATGAAGTGGTGTGTCCCCTCTTTTATTCTGTACATTAACATCAGCTCCAGCCTTCAGTAACACATCAACACACTGGGTAGATCTCCACTTTGCTGCTGTATGAAGTGGCGTGTCACCTGTATCATCCTGTACATTAACATCAGCTCCAGCCTTCAGTAACACATCAACACACCCTGTAGATCCATGACTTGCTGCTGCATGAAGTGGTGTGTCATCTGTATTATTCTGTACATTAACATCAGCTCCAGCCTTCAGTAACACATCAACACACTCTGTAGATCCCTGTCTTGCTGCTGTATGAAGTGGTGTGTCACCTGTATTATTCTGTACATTAACATCAGCTTCAGCCTTCAATAACTCATCAACACACTCTGTAGTTCCCCGCCCTGCTGCTATATGAAGTGGTGTGTCACCTGTATTATTCTGTGCTTTAACATCAGCTCCAACCTTCAGTAACACATCAACACACTCTGCAGATCCCCACCCTGCTGCTGCATGAAGTGGCATGTCACCTGTTACATTTGAAACTTGATTGACACTTGCTCCTTTCTTCAGCAAATACGAGACAACTGTTGGGTTCCCTGTACATGCACTGAGAAGTGGAGTTTCTCCACCAGGTGACATCATATCAACAGTAGCACCCTTCTCAAACAGCATCTCGACTATATTTCTGTTCCCGACCTCACAAGCTCTGCACACAGCACAGCCGTCAACCACTGCTCCTATGTTAAAAAAATAACGTACCATGTTTGTGTTCAAGCTCTCAACAGCACATCCAAGACCTCTCTGTTTATCTATATCACATCCTCTGTTAACCAACAGTTTCACAACCTCTAAGTGACCTTTCTCTATGACAGTGTACGGAATGTTTTTCCCGGAATGTTGTCCATGTTGCTGATTAACTTCCACTCCCATATCAGTCGCATGCTTCACGGCTGATGTAAGGCCATTTACACAAAGATAATAAAACACAGTTTGATCGTCACTCGTCTCTTGCATTCAGGTCGGGATCTAGAGACAAAATCTGATTGACAAACCCAACGTCCCTGGTTTCTGCTGCCAACATAAGCGGCGTCTTTTTCTCCCCACCGTATCTAGCATTTATCTCAAGTTTCATATGTCCACTGATGTATTTCAGTATATCGCATGCAGCATTCGTGGACACACCCAGGAAAATCTCTCTAACTTCACTCAGGGTGAATGAGATATTTTCTGTCTCCATGATATATTTGATGAGATGATGTGACTTGTTGCTCGAGAGTAATTCACAAAATGACTTGTTGGATGAGTTATCAGTTAGTTTCACAATATCAGATACACGCATGTGAAACCGGGTCTTCAGGCAGTCCATTAGCATGACAACAAAGTCTGAATAACGAAGTGACTGGTGTGATAAAACAAGAAACAAATTGCCCCTTTGCATTTCACTTGCGAATCTCCTTGCCAAACGTTCAGCATAAGTCCATGAGATTTCTGCAACAAGATCTGTGTCACCACCAACGTCTTTCTCATTTTTCTCTTTACTGGAGTGTGCAAGACGAAGTCGCTGATATATGAAGGACAAACTACAGTTTTCGATGACAAACGTGGGTTGTTTTGTACTGAGAATAAAGGAAACACTGTCATATATAGACGGATGATCAAACATGTAGGTGTCATGCTCCTTCTTGAGGTAGGATCCAACCAAATCATCAGCAGCTGCTCTACCTTCATAACCGAGGTTATCATCCTCCTCCAAGTCTTGTTCACTAATCTTCCCATCTTTTTTAATCATAGCCATGAACAGCGAACGCTTTATCTTATCTGTCAAATGTTTATTCATAGTTTTGTTGAGGAAATCCAGTGGCGCTTGAAAAAACATTTGCACTAGAAGGTGAGTCCAATCCTTTTCATATGCTGCGACAAACATTTTACAGACATGGGGGAAGCCATGTGGACAGTCAACGTTACATATCAGAGACAGAGTTGACTCTTCGATGTCTATGTTTTTTGCTTCAGCGTGAACACGCCATATCTTCCTTCGCTCATAAGACGCTCTCTGTGTGGAAACTTCCACCACGTATTGGGGACTGGAAATGTAATCTGCCATCCTTCCCAAGTCTGCCAGTGAGGATTTCATCACATAGTCACGGCCTACGAGGATAATGATAGTTTTGTCTTTGTTTGGACTTGTTCGTTTCACCTGTGTTTGATCAACTTTTGTCCTCTGTGAAACCTTTTCAGTTTTGGTAGAAACGTCTAAAACGTCTTTTTCAGCATACGTGTCGGGATGTTTAACATCCACAATAGGTCGGAGAGTTGGTCTCCACTTGCTCCATTCTGCAGCGTCGAATTCCAGATCACCAAATATGTCATCTAACATAATGACAGGATTAGCACAGGCCATTAGTGACCTCATTGAACTCTTCTGGTGACACCACTTGGTATACTTGTCTCCCCTGACTGTGTAGATCTTTGAGAGCCATGTAGGCTATTGTGGACTTCCCTCTCCTGGTCTTCCTTTAATTGTCACCCATGTCGCTCCTCTGTCCAGCTTCTGTTTTACTTTCTTGAGGGCGTCTGTCTCCACCATGTCGTTAGTCCATGCCTGTATCCTGGATGCCGTCCTTTCTGTGGACACAAGGCACAATTAAAGGATTTTTAAAAAGGTTAAACACTATGCATTTTTATTACATAATGCCATTCAAACATGAATATATACCACATCTGCACCATCTATTTACGAAACATAGTCGTAAAAATTATAAATATGCACCAAAACTAAAACCACTTTAGCCCCGCCCACTCATATGCATATTTTTATTTTTAGCGGTCTGCCGTCTGTGGGTGTGACGTCATACCCGAGAGTCCGCTCAGTGTGTTGACATTTCAGTAGTGTATACGCCATCGAGTTGAAAGTGACACGAAGCGCAATATTTTGAATGAAACGTTGTTGTGATTAAGTATTGGAAACTGACAACTGCACTTCGAGTTTTGATGATTATCCAACTGCGTAAACAACACGGATGTACATTTCCTGAGAAATTCTATTTGACAAGAGGAAGGGCATAGATTGTTTACTGTCGTCGTGTGGATTTTGTGAACCCCTTCACGCACGGTTATCTGTGTTCGTTACACTTTTTGAAGAAGTGCTATGAAAGAGACCTAACCTTTGGCGAAATATGGATACGAATAGGCAAAACTTAAACTTTATAAGAATGCTCTATATCGGGCAATCCTTTCGACATTCCATACAAACACAGAGGCCGAAATGTCAACTTGGGACTGAGACCGAGAGAGTTGCATTCCTGACGCGACGTTGGTTGCAGGTGAGTTTTAAGATGTATTTGTTTTGGAGTAACATAAACACTCCAGTATCTAGCTATGTACAGCAGTAGTTGATGAAAAAGTACGTCATAATTTGCGCTCATGTCCTATTTTCGATCAGAGATATATTTTCACAGCCACTGTCACTGTTACTCAGTAGGGCCAAGTCATCTATTTCCCGAGACGGGTGTGTTGCGGTGTGAGTGTGTGTGGAGGGATTGGGATGGGGGTGGGCATGGACAAATGAGAACTTGCAAAGTATGGGTGAGGTGGTGAGAGAGAGCACATAATTACTAAAACATAATTAAAGATGAGTCATATCAGATAATTATCCACCAGGGACTGGTCCTCTACCATGTTAATATGGTATTTGAATTGTGTGTGTGTGTGTGTGTGTGTGTGTGTTAGGGTATGATTAAAATGTTGACTCTCACACTTTCTCTCTTTAAGGCAATGTACAATAAATAGAACGAAAATGACTGATCTGCAATGGCATAAAACTTAGGTATTTATAGACCCCTTGTAAAAACATCATGGAAGCTGTATATATAGGTAACTTTTAACCCACTTTCAAAAATGGGAAATCAGGGAAATATGTTCATTCAGATAATGTATTTCTTTGTGGGTTTTGTTTTTGGCAAATGTAAAAATGCTACTTTAATGGGTTTTTTTAGGATGTACATGGCAGCATTTCACATCAATGAAAACAGCCTAAATACCCTAGAAGTGACCAAGACTGGAGAACCCAAGTGGGCAATCAGCTACCCCTAGGCCTAAACCAAGAGGTCAAGCCAGTGAACAAGAAACCAACAGGTGGTAAATATAATTCAGACAATCAATAATATTTTGTTGAACTGGTGCACTCCAGTTTTAAAAAAACCCCACTGTTCCTATTGCTGCATATTTTACCCTAACTGATGAGTCAACACTAAGTCTTGTTTGCAAAGACACTGGCTTTTAATTCTCATATCTATTTTCCCTCTCAGCATTTAAGACAAAAGTACTTACTTTTTTAGTGCAGATTTCAAAGAAAACTATTATTATGGTTGCCAAAACAAAATATACTGAAATTGTGTTACAAAATGTCTCTAATTCAATGTAAAATTTATTCACAGAGTATGTGGAATTCCTACTTAGGAACATGTTTCCTTCCTACAGATTTGCAGGATACAACAGGCCTATTCCTCCAGAATATTCCGCCAGACACTTTCATTTATAACTAGTAAACAGGACCTGGTGAATTCACTGACATCAAGATATATAATGAAATCATGTATATGTGTCTAGGGTGTGAACTGAAACCAGTTGTGCCTGATGTCTTAAGGTCTATTGTATTCGTCTGTTTGAATCCTGAGACTTGTTCAGAAGGTAAATGTTTCCAAATTGCAGTCACCACTGTGTCACATGGTGTTATTGGAGAGCAATCTTGTTTTCTTAGGCTTTTACCAGTCCATCCAGTTAATTTACACGCAAGCCTTTGCCTTCATGGTGTAGGTGTACACACAGTATTCATTATTTTGTCGTAAACAGTTTGTATGCAAATAAATTATTTGCTTTAATTTTTGTGTGCTGGTTTCTTGATTTGATCGCTGGACTTTCTTTGGGACTGATCACAATTTACACATTACTACTAGAACACAATGAAGACTTTTCTTTTCACTAGCTGACAGTTAAAGAGAAAGATAAGGATTTGTCAGTTCTATTTTTTTGTATGTATATTTCTTTATTATATCTATTATCAGCTGTTAAGGAGGTTACAGGTCTTTATCATTTTACATTTTATGTATGTTTTGCAGATTTATATGACTAAGTATCACGACATATAACCAATGCTTTACACGTGTATGGAAATTGAAAATGTAATAAAACTGATGTTTGATGCACCATATCAGAGATGATACACCGACTTCTCCGAAAACAATTCTCTACAATACAGTAGTGAGATCGAACTTATCGACTTCCGTAACGGTACGTATTTCATAGGAAAGATTATCACCATACTAAAACCTTTACAGATAAATTTAATCAGAAGACGCATTTTATGAAATAAAGCTGAAAGTTACTTAATTACCTTCATAAAATCATGAACCTCGAACGTAACTATTTCAGTGTTTACCTTCCCATACCGATGTATACCGGAAGACAGGCTCAACACATTGATCAAACATTGCCGTTATCATGACTGCAAATTTTACCGTGACCGCGGAAAAATGAATTCAGTATCTAATCAGATTTCCATGAATATGTGATAGGCAATTGACTTGCATACCAGTCTTCAGTAGGTCGATTCAAAACATAGTCATGGTCGGAATCGTCCAAACGGCTGTATGTTGTCAACTGGTGCAATCGTCGTCAATAGTCCTGTCGGTCTTGCCGCTAGAAATACTTAAAAACTGAAAAGGTATGTGATATTATCTGTATCCAGTATGCCATCCAAATCCAGATTTGAATTCGTGGATTGATTTATTTGCTAAACTTGAAGCAGACCTCAATGAGCGAACAGGCCCGGTACCACTGTATTTTCCGTGTGTTGATGTAGCGACTCTCCGGTATGACGTCATGAAACCACGTGACCATCTACGACATTATTTTGCGTAATCGTGAAATGCTTTCGAGGGAGGTGCGTTTTAAATTCCTAATACAAGCTGTATAATGAAATATTAGTGTTTATAACTGTATTTTGTGATTATTATGTATACCCAGGGGTTCATTAAGAGCGAAAATAAACAATGTGAAGTGACCTTTATAAATATCATTTAACACTTTTATGAACGAAATGTGTTCAACAGTTAACAAACTTGATACTTAAAGATCTTACTCAAGAAAAAGGGATTCGAACCTGTGTTAGTACAAGCAAACGCTCTAACCACTAGGCTACCCCACTGCCCCATGTAAAAGTTACTCAAATTTTGTTAAGGCTTTAAAGAGGGTATTACGTATTGTGTAAAGAATAAACACAAGTCCGATGCAATTTGATGCCAGTAACAGGACGTGGCCAATGATCAGTGGAATCGCCCATCAAAACGAGAATATCTCATTAAAACTGAAGCATGACAAAGTCACATCTGGGTAAAGTGACAGATGGCGAGATATAGGTAGAGCAGCGAATCAACGAAACAGTATTTGGTAATTGTGGCAATATTTACAGCAAAGCAATCAAGTTAGAGACTGTTCAGACAGTAGCAACCCCATGTCAAGACCGATGAAGTTGAAAGTGCATGTCCGACATTGGGCCAGGCCAGCAACCTTTTTTAGTTTGTACCGATACCGGCAATACATGAGCGTCTGTGATAACAGTTTGACGACACCCACTCGCTCCGTGCAAGGTGAGCAGCCTGATGACCAGTTACACATGTTGACGCCAGACCTTATCATGTTGCTCGAGGTGTCCAGCAGCATCCTAATCAGAGCAATGTTAAGGTGTTATCCTGGCCAGCAAGATCCACGAATTTGTTCCCCATTGAACACGCCTCGGATGATATGGAGCGACGTTCACGACGTCACGAATCCCAAGGAAAAATCTTCAAATCCTCACTCGAAATGACTCTCATGGAGGTATAGTGGCCTCAATTTATGCGATGGCCCGAGGCCAGCATCAATGCACAAGGTGGACACACTCGCTACAGGCATTGTAAACAAGCTTCTGTAGCCCCTCTTGTGCTGTGGCAAATTTGCATATGCAAGGTGCGCTGTTCTGATTGACTTTTGATCATTACCAATCCTTTGGACATTTGTCGAGACCACAAAATTTGTTCTATACAATTCCACAGACAGGCTATCGTTTGATCAGGTTGATGTTTTCTGAATAATGTTGAGGAGTAAAACCTTTTCTGCCTGTTTTCATTTTAGTCAGGTTTACTTTCTATTTTAGTAACTGACTATATTTTAAACAACCTACTTTTTTTACACTGCGAAATGTTAATCCAGTTTGCATAATTTAATTCCTAAGGGCTAACTGAAATACCTCTTTTACGGCAGAGTTTCTTTTGAAACTGATCAGGTGAATATATGAGATGCATATAAGATGAAAAAGCATGCTTAGGCGTATCACAATTATGAATGCGTGAATGCGCTCATCAGTGCGTGCGTGACTGAGCAAAACAACTTTATGACTGATATCATAAGTATTCATCTAAACTACTGGGACGCCATGACATTCATCAACCATGTTGGCGGACCTCATCATCTAAATAGTCACCATTTCACACACAGCATGGGATGCTGAAGACAGTTCTAACCCAGACCTTCACGGGGGAGAACCGCGTGGGATGCTGAAGACAGTTCTAACCCAGACCTTCACGGGGAGACTAGCATGGAATGCTGAAGACCAGTTCTATCCCAGACCTTCACAGGGGAGGCCAGCATGGAATGCTGAAAACAGTTCTAAACCAGACCTTCACGGGGGAGACCAGCATGGGATGCTGAAGACAGTTCTAACCCAGACCTTCACGGGGGAGACCAGCATGGGATGCTGAAGACAGTTCTATCCCAGACCTTCACAGGGGAGGCCAGCATGGAATGCTGAAAACAGTTCTAACCCAGACCTTCACGGGGGAGACCAGCATGGGATGCTGAAGACAGTTATAACCCAGACCTTCACGGGGGAGACCAGCATGGGATGCTGAAGACAGTTCTAACCCAGACCTTCACGGGGGAGACCAGCATGGGATGCTGAAGACAGTTCTAACCCAGACCTTCACGGGGAGACAAGCATGGAATGCTGAAGACAGTTCTAACCCAGACCTTCGCGGGGGAGACCAGCATGGGATGCTGAAGACAGTTCTGTCCCAGACCTTCACAGGGGAGACCAGTATGGAATGCTGAAGACAGTTCTATCCCAGACCTTCAAGGGGGAGACCAGCATGGGATGCTGAAGACAGTTCTAACACAGACCTTCACGGGGCAGACCAGCATGGGATGCTGAAGACAGTTCTGTCCCAGACCTTCACGGGGGAGACCAGTATTGAATGCTGAAGACAGTTCTAACCCAGATCTTAACGCGGGAGACCAGCATGGAATGCTGAAGACAGTTCTAACCCAAACCTTCACGGGGGAGACCAGCATGGGATGCTGAAGACAGTTCTAACCCAGATCTTAACGCGGGAGACCAGCATTGAATGCTGAAGACTGTTCTAACCCAGACCTTCACAGGGGAGGCCAGCATGGAATGCTGAAGACAGTTCTAACCCAGACCTTCACGGGGGAGACCAGAGTGGGATGCTGAAGACAGTTCTAACCCAGACCTTCACGGGGGAGACCAGCGTGGGATGCTGAAGACAGTTCTAACCCAGACCTTCACGGGGGAGACCAGCATGGGATGCTGAAGGCAGTTCTAACCCAGGCCTTCATGGGGAGACCAGCATGGGATGCTGAAGACAGTTCTAACCCAGACCTTCGCGGGGGAGACCAGCATGCGATGCTGAAGACAGTTCTATCCCAGATCTTCACGGGGGAGACCAACATGGAATGCTTAAGACCTGTTCTAACCAAGACCTTCCCGGTTAAGTCTGTTGAATGGAATGTAGCATATCCAGTAAAGTGCTTCCTTTACAGGCGAGTACTTAGTTTATATCAGTCAGGTTTAATTGTACATTGCCACCATGTGGACAGTCATTGTGGAAACAATTTTATCAAATAACTCACTCCTGATCTTCTGTGCTGCAGTCAGTGGTATCTCCTCTTCCTCTTTGTTGGTCGGAGTTGTACCAACATTCTGAGTCCCGCCAATGTTCAGATTCTTGCCTCCCTTCACTGTCACATCTCCAAACTGCTGCTGTACTTGTATAAGGTTGTACTGTGTGACTGTAACAGAAACCACATGACTGAAGCTTGCATAGATGTGTTACATATTTGAACTTAGATTCAACTAGTAATTCTGGAAAGAATTGATAACATCAGCAGACAAACACACTCTGTATGACATTTTCTAATAACAATATATGGATGAAGAACTTCTTCATTTCTGCGAGAGTGACATTTCGAAGCACCTTGTTTCACAACAATAAAGAAGTCGTTCATCCATACATTGTTATCCTTCCTTACTGCCCCAACTTCTGAATGCCTCCCAAAGAAATTAAGTATAAGTGGCATTGGTAAACTGAAAAAATGAGGTTGAGAAAGATTTATGCTGAGGTCAAACACATTTCTATGGTCACATCTCCAAAATATTGCTCCACCTGAGCAAAGCTGCATAGTGTTGCTGTAACAGAAGCCATATGACTGAAGATTTCACAGACGTGTTATATATTTGAACTTCGATAGCACTAGTGACTCTGAAAACAGGTGATGACATCAGCCTATTTTTCTGAAAGGTGACTTCCAATTTTCGTTTGTTCATAAATTGCTTCGATTTAACCTGAACAGAGCTTGACAAAGACTTGCGCTGAGGTCAAACAAGCTTCCACGGGGTGTGTAAATGTTTACAGACACTCTGCTAAACACTACCGACGTTTACACCACAACTGTAATGGACAAAACATTTGGTCTTGGTAAATATAAATGATCTGATCCTATTTACTGAGAAGTAGGGCTGTAAGCGTTGGTGAGATATACTGATAGCTCCTCTTAAAGAGATCAACAGCATTGGGTAAAACCACCCACCTGCAGGAGAGTCCCCAGTCACTGGCACTTCAGCCTGCCCGGAAGACTGTATCTGTGACACAAGAGCTCCTGGTATTGAGGGCAGAAGAGACAATGTTGACGCTGGTGTCAGGGCTGCTGTTCCCGGGACATGAAGACTTGTTGTTCCAGGAACTACACTAGTTGTACTTGTGGATGCTGGTGTCAGGGCTGATGTTCCCGGGGCCTGTAGACTTGTTGTTCCAAGACCTACACTAGTTGTACTTGTGGATGCTGGTGTCAGGGCGGCTGTTCCCGGGACCTGTAAACTTGTTGTTCCAAGACCTACACTAGTTGTACTTGTGGATGCAGGTGTCAGGGCTGATGTTCCCGGGACCTGTAGACTTGTTGTTCCAAGACCTACACTAGTTGTACTTGTGGATGCAGGTGTCAGGGCTGATGTTCCCGGGACCTGTAGACTTGTTGTTCCAAGACCTACACTAGTTGTACTTGTGGATGCTGGTGTCAGGGCTGCTGTTCCCGGGACCTGTAGACTTGTTGTTCCAAGACCTACACTAGTTGTACCTGTGGATGCTGGTGTCAGGGCTGCTGTTCCCGGGGCCTGTAGACGTGTTGTTCCAGGAACTACACAAGTTGTACTTGTGGACATGTGCGCCTGATCTGTTCTGTCATCCCCATCTCCACCTGAAGCTGGTTGCAGCTGCTGTTGTTGATGTGGTGCTGATGCTATTTCTCCCTGTGGTGGCTGACAACATCCCACAATGTGTTGTACTAGTGACTTGGTATCTACGAAGGAAACAATCAGGTCAGAGACCAATAACATAACACGAACAATGTCATATGAATACTAACATAGTTACAATGACATAATACACACACAGTATATACTCTCAACTTGAAACTGGACATGCTGTTGTTGTAGTTTAATTACTGAGTGCGTATAACTGATTCTGACAAGACATCATTGCATCCATAGAAAAAAATTGAGATGCCAAAAATGCTGTCTTCAGGAATGTTTTGATACTCTTACTGAAGTGATAGTTTGTCTATAAACACAGCAGAGGAATCAGGACTGCAACTTTCAGTCAGACAGTCTGGTTTCACCACCACTCACCACAGTAGAGTCTGTCCATGACTATCTAGTTACCACAGGACTTTCAAAACCCAAGTGGTAAGCAAAATAGAGCCATAGGACTCTATAGCTCGCATGAATTGCAATGAATATCATAATGACATGCACGGTCGGTTTATTACACGCTAGTGCAGAGAGTTCCACAGTAAAATTTGAGCATAATATCTTTCCCAAAATTACTATTAGATAGCAAGACACCTAAAATACCTTAGGACAAAGTGACCATGGCTTACAGAGGGTATAGGAACAATGGTTCGCAATACACAGCAGTGAATTTTGACACAAAATACCACTAACACAATACAAGTATCTTTATCATATGCATATTCATGGATGTTTATACAACCCAACAGTTAACAGGTCTAAAAACTCAAATGTTGAACCTCTCTCGGCAAATGGTAGTTGAAAATGTTACCTCTCACAAAGTTGTTACAATGGTATAGAAAAATATACAAGGCACATAAAGAAACTGTGCATACAAAAATTTAAAATCTAAATTTATCAAACCTGTGTAGACACATAATTATTTAAACTCAGAGATTAGTAACATGTATCCAACATGCATGCACGTGCCACGTTCCGTGACGTCAGTCGGTTCGTCCTTGACACGTGCAATACGTTGTTGCACGTGCATTCCGGGAAAGAGAAACAGAGCAAATGAATGCCACACAGTACTGTCACTTTGGAAAGCTCAACCCCTGCCCTTGCGATCATTCAAAACATTAAACAGCTATTGAATCGCAATGCATACTAAGGCTCACGTATGCACAACGTCGTGAGGCCATTGGGAGGGTCCGTGGGGGAATGTCTCAACGACAAGTGGCTGCACATTTCCACTGCCACTGGAACACCATTTCTGCACTGGTGAGACGATACCAGAACACAAATGACGTCATCGATGGGCCACGTTCTGGACGTCCACATGTAACAACGCCAAGAGAGGACAGATGGATAAGGGTGACCCATCTTCGCCACAGGTTTCAGACTGCAGTGATGACTGCCCGAACCATCCAAGGACGTCGCCGTTTGATAGGCTCTATGCGCCGTCGATGCACTGCTGGTCTCATTGCCGATGTTGGACATACCTGTTATTGAGCTTGTGACATGGTCGTTTGACCCCTGTCCCGACTTGTTATGGTCTCATGGTCCTTCCATTAAGTTGATATGTACCTTTGACATTGTTATCATACGTATCAACTGGGATAATATTTTGACAATGCACAGTTTCTTTATGTGGCCAGTAAGGCTGTAACGATTCAACGAAGGCTGTCCTTTTTCAAAATGAGATATGCAAGAATGCAATATGTACTAGCCTTGTAGTAGCCCAAGTCATGTTAATTTGCCAAGGCTGCACATGTTACTGTCAACTATAACTAGTACATACAAAATTTGAGTGTCATGAGATGACTTGTTACTGATGAGACAAATTAGCACTGTCAGCATGGGCATTCAATATTGTACATCCATCACTTAACTACAATATTGTATTCATGAATAATTATTTGTATTCGTTACCTAATATTCGTGATATGTATCATATTCGCAAAATAGTGTATTCGTTACACTGGCTAGTATATATACAATACCGTTGGGATAACTGTCAGTAGGCGTATAAAGTGTGTAAAGCAACATTGTTGCACAACACTCACCTCAGGTTCAACGGGATTCATCGCCAACGTAGTACAATGTTGTAAGTATTTGATGGCTATGATGGGGTGGTAAATGCTATCAGCCATACATGTACATCACTATAACTTTCATTTAGGTGTGACTAGTGATGTGTCAAGAATGCATCACGTGCTATCACTAGGACATACATACCTTTACCTACAAGCTGATATGACTGTTGATGAACAGTCTGGAATTTGACTGCTACAGCACCTGCTCCAAGTTGTAATATGTCCTGTATCCCATCCCCTTCTTCCTCGTCTGTGCCATCACTAAGTCCATCACTCTCTTCATCAACATCCCTGTTTTCTGCATCCTCTGTGCCTGCTCCTTCAGTTGTTCCTTGAGGGTTGTCCGTGGCAACACCTGCAGGTTCCACGTGTTCCCCATCTCGTGACGTGTCCTCATCGTTGTGCTTCCTCCTGCACTCTGCTGGTGTACATTCCCCACTCTCTGTGTCACTGTCATCTGTTGGTCTTTGACCTTCTTCAATTCTGCTTCTATTCAGTTCCCAAGTTTATTGTTCAAATTTAAAACTTTACACATCCTTCCCTTTGCACTTGTTACCAGTTTCATAACTGTGAACTCATCGTCAACATCATCATCATCATGACCCTTCAACAGAAATGCCTATACGTGTACAATGTCCTTCAATCTCCCTCCACACTTTCAATAGTTCATCCCTTCCTCTTTCTCTCAATCTCATTCTCTCCCCCATTCCCTCATCGTACTCTACTTTCTCACCGTCCCTCATTCCCTCCCTACTCTCAGTCTTCCCTCTCTCAACTTCCTCAGTTCCACCTCGCTTCCCTTGCCTCCCTAGTTTTTATCAAAAATTAGACCTCCCATTGTATTTCTCACGCTTGCTCTCTCTCTCTCTCTCTCTCTCTCTCTCTCTCTCTCTCTCTCTCTCTCTCTCTCTCTCTCTCTCTCTCTCTCTCTCTCTCTCTCTCTCTCTCTCTCTCTCTCTCTCTCTCTCTCTCTCTCCCTCCTGTCTCTCCTTCCTCCCGTTGTATTTCTCATGCTTGCTCTCTCTCTCTCATCTCTCTCTTTCCCTCCTGTCTCTCCTCCCTCTCACGCCTTGCTCTCCCCTCTGTTTCCTATCCTCTGTCTCTCACCCGCTCATTGCCTCCCTCTCTCTCACTCAATCTTTGGGATTAAGGGTTTGAACTACACCCCCTCACTCTCACCCACCCACTGGGATACTGAATACGAAATCTCTGAGTAGATGATAGGATCTGTAGGGACTTACCTAATACAAGAAGGATAACACACACACACACACATGCATACACACACACACACACACACACACACACATGCATACAGAGACACACAGAGAGAGACACAGACACAGACAGACACACAGACAGACACAGAGACACACACATACAAACATACAGAGACACATACACACACATATACACACATACACATACGGAGACACGCATACAGACACAGACACACACAGACACAAACAGAGACACACACATGCATACAGAGACACGTACACACACATGCATACATAGACAGGTACACACACATACAGAGACACATACACACACAGACACACACACATACAATGTATCATTATCATATATATGCCAAACTACTCAGAAAGTGACCAGTTGTTATTTCACTTGCCTATTTCTGTTTAATCAAAAGAATATGAATTAATCTGAACGCAATAAAGATAGAACGACACTGCTATAGTGAGCAGTGGTGAACATTTCTATACTTTGAAATATGTAAACAAATACACATAGTATATATGGATATATACACACACAGGTACACCCATTTTCATGTATCAAATTCTTCAGGGTATACTGTCAACAGACTGACTGACTGACTGACTGAGTTTGGTTTTACACCGCTTTTAACAATATTCCAGGAAAATCAAAGCGGGGGACACCAGAAATGGGCTTCACAAGACTGTATACTAATCAAACCAAATCCCTCCAAATACAATCAAAGAGTACATGACAAAATAGAGCCAGCTGATGTTCAGAATGTTCAGAAAACATTTCTTGATTGACTGGTCACTTTTATACATGGCAATTCTCTGTATGCTGACGCCGGAGGGTCTGTCACGAGCTACAACAGTCTAGTCGTGTTTAAACATGTCGGTTAATCTCATGGACGTAGATAGCAGACCGACCAGGACCAGTTCACTTTGATATGAGGTTGTGATATACATGGGGTGTTAGCACAGAACTAGACCGGTCCGATCTCATGGACGTAGATAACAGACAGACCACGACCAGTTCCCTTTGATATGAGGATATGATATACATGGGGTGTTAGCACAGAACTTGTTTCTAACACCACCACAAAGAGTGAGCAGGATTACAAATACATGTAAAACTGTTTTAAGTATTGTACATTCCGTTATATTTAACAATTCAAAACTATCATTTATTTCGTCTGCTGGTGTTTACCTTTCTGTGACACACCTACTTCTGGCTGTTCTACCAGACATTTTTTGTTATCACAGTCACCTGCACTGTATGTAAATCACACCAACACTGGTCTAGTCGTTCTCGAGTTAAACAAGACATTTCATGAGATATAAAGTGAAGATTACACAGATGTCTAAATCCGTTAGTCGCTTAGTGTTTGCTCCTATCTTTAGGAAATACGTTGCCAAGCCACAGTCACGACCATCTTCAATGCACACGAAGGTAACCTCTCACTACCAATACAATGTCCCCTCCATACACCGGTAACTTCTCACTACCAGTACACTGCCCCCTCCATACACCAGTAACCTGTCACTACCAGCACACTGTCCCCTCCATACACCGGTAACCTGTCAGTACCAGTACACTACCCCCTCCATACACCGGTATTCTGTCACTACCATGACACTGTCTCCTCCATACACCGGTAACCTGTCAGTACCAATACACTGTCTCCTCAATACATCGGTAACTTGTCGCTACCAGTACACTGTTCCTCTCCATACACCAGTAACCGCTCACTACCAGTACACTGTCCCCTCCATACACAGGTAATCTGTCACTACCGGTAAACTGTCCCCTCCATACACCAGTAACCTGTCGCAACCAGGACACTGTCCCCTCCATACACCGGTAATCTGTCACTACCAGTACACTGTATCGTCCATACAACTGTAACCTCTCACTATGCTAGGACACTGTCCCCTCCATTCACCATTAACCTGTCATTACTAGTACACTGTCCCCTTCATACACCGGTTACCTCTAACTACCAGTACACTGTCCCCTCCATACACCAGTAATCTGTCACTACCAGTACACTGTCCCCTCCATACACCAGTAACCTCTCACTACCAGTACAATGTCCCTTCCATACACCGGAAACCTCTCACTACTTGACAACTGTCCACTCCATACACCATTTACCTCTCACTACTATGACACTGTCCCCTCCATACACCGGTAAACCAAAACTACTGGTACACTGTCCCCTCTATACACCAGTAACCTGTCACTACCAGTACACTGTCCACTCCATACACCAGTAATCTCTCACTACCTGTACTCTGTCCCTTTCATACACTGGAAACCTCTCTCTACTTCACAACTGTCCACTCCATACATCATTAACCTCTCAATACCAGAACACTGTCCCCTCAATACACCGGTAAACCAAAACTACTGGTACACTGTCCCCTCCATACACCAGTAACCTGTCACTATAAGTACAATGTCCGATCCATACACCGGTAACCAGTCACGACCTGTACCCTGTACCCCTCCATATACCAGTAACCTGTCATTACGAGGACACTGTCCGATCCATAGACAAGTAACCTTTCACTACCAGTACACTGTCCCCTCCATACACCAGTAACCTGTCACTAACAGTACACTCTACCCTCCATACACCAGTAACCTGTCACTACCAGTTCACTGTCCCTTCCATACACCAGTAACCTGTCACGACCTGTACCCTGTCCCCTCCATACACCAGTAACTTGTCACTATGACGACACTGTCTGATCCATAGACAAGTAACCTCTCACTACTAGAACACTGTTCCCTCAATACACCGGTAATCCAAAATTACTGGTACACTGTACCCTCCATACACCAGTAACCTGTCACTACCAGTTCACTGTCCCTTCCATACACCGGTAACCTGTCACGACCTGTACCCTGTCCCCTCCATACACCAGTAACCTGTCACTACGAGGACACTGTCTGATACATAGACAAGTAACCTTTCACTACCAGTACACTGTCCCCTCCATACACCAGTCACCTTTCACTAACAGTACACTGTACCCTCCATACACCAGTAATCTGTCACTACCAGTTCACTGTCCCTTCCATACACCAGTAACTTGTCCCTTCCATACACTGGGAACCTATCACTACTTGACAACTGTCCACTCCATACACCATTAACGTCTCACTACTAGGACACTGTCCCCTCCTTACACCGGTAACTTCTATCTATAGGAAACTGTCCAGTACATACACCAGTAAAATGTCGCTACCAGTACACTGTCCCTCCATACACCAGTAATCTGTCACTACCAGTACACTGTCCTTTCCATACACCAGTAATCTGTCAATACCAGTACACTGTCCCCTCTATACACCAGTAATCTCTCACTACCAGTACACTGTCCCCTACATACACCGGTAACCTCTCACTACTAGAAAACTGTCCACTACATACACCAGTAACCTGTTGCTACCAGTACACTGTTCCCTCGATACACCAGTAACTTGTCACTACCAGTACACAGTCCCCTCCATAGACCAGTAACCTCTCACTATCAGTACACTGTCCCCTCCATACACCAGTATCCTGTCACTACCAGTGCACTGTCCACTCCATACACCGTTTACCTCTCATTATTAGCAAACGGTCAACTCCAGACAACAGTAACCTGTCACTACCAGTACACTGTTACCTCCATACACCAGCAACCTGTCACTACCAGTACACTGTCCCATCCATTGAAATGTAACCTGTCGCTTCCAGTACACTGTTCCCTTCATATACCAGCAACCTTTCACTACCGGTACACTGTCCCCTCCATACACCGGTAACCTCTCACTACTAGGAAACTGTCCACTCCATACACCAGTAACCTGACACTACCAGTACACTGTCCCCTCCATACACCAGTAATCTGTCACTACCAGTACACTGTCCTCTCCATTCACAAGCAACCTGTCACTTCCATAACACTGTTCAAACCATACACCAGTAATGTCTCACAACTAGGACACTATACCCTCCATACACCGGTAACCTGTCACTGTCAGTATACAGCGGTAATATATAACTACCAGTACACTGTCCCCTCCATACACCCTTACCCTCTCACTATTAGCAAACAGTCCACTCCATATACCAGTAACCTCTCGCTACCAGTACACTGTCCCATCCATTGAAAAGTAATCTGTCGCTACCAGCACTTTTAGGAAACTGTCCACTCCATACACCAGTAACCTGTCTCTACTAACACACTGTTCGTTCCATACACCGGTAACCTGTCTCAACCAGGACACTGTTCTCTCCATACACCGGTAAGTTCTCACAACTAGGTAACTGTCCACTCTATACACAAGTAACCTCACACTACAAGTGCACTATCCACTCCATACTCCAGTAACCTATCACTACCAGTACATTGTCCACACCATACACCAGTAACATGTCACTACCAGTACACTTACCCCTACATACACCGGTAATCTGTCAGTACCAGTACACTGTCCCCTTCATACACATGTAACCTGTCACTTCCAGTACTCAGTCCCATCCATACACCAGTAACCTGTCACTACCTTTACACTGTCCTCTCCATACACCGGTAACCTTTCAGTACCAGTACACTGTCCCCTCCATACAACAGTAACCTGTAATTATCAGTACACTGTCCCCTCCATACATCCGCAACCTGTCACTACCAGTACACTGTCCATTCCATACACCGGTAACATGTCACTACCACCACAAAGCCCCCTCCATACACATGTAACCTCTCACTATTAGCACTCTGTCCACTCCATACACCGGTAACCTCTCACTACTAGGAAACTGTTCACCCCATACACAAGTAACCTGTCAATACTAGCACACTGTTCGTTCCATACAACGGTAACCTGTCTCAACCAGGACACTGTCCTCTCCATACATCGGTAAATTCTCACTACTAGGAAACTGTCCACTCTATAAACCAGTAATCTCACACTACCAGTACACTGTCCACTCCATACTCCAGTAACCTGTCACTACCAGTACACTTACCTCTCCATACACCAGTAACCTGTCACTACCAGTACACTGTCCCCTTCATACACCAGTAACCTGTCATTATCAGTACACTGTCCCCTCCATACACCGGTAACCTGTCACTACCAGTACACTGTCCCTTCCTTACACCGGTAACCTCTCTCTTCAAGGAAACTATCCTCTCCATACACCAGTAATCTGTCACTAACAGTACACTGTTTCCTCCATACACCGGTAATCTGTCGCTACCAGTACACTGTCCCCTCAATACCCCAATAACCTGTCACTACCAGTACACTGTCCACTACATACACAAGCAACCCTTCACTACCACTACACTGTCCCCTCCATACACAGGTAACCTGTTACTACCAGTACACTGTCCACTCTATACACCGGTAACATGTCACTACCACCAGAAAGTACCCTCCATACACATGTAACCTCTCACTATTAGCACTCTGTCCCCTCCATACACCGGTAACCTCTCACTACTAGGAAACTGTTCAGTCCATACACCAGTAACCTGTCACTACTAACACACTGTTCGTTCAATACACCGGTAACCTGTTTCAACCAGGACACTGTCCTCTCCATACATCGGTAAATTCTCACTTCTAGGAAACTGTGCATTCTATACACCAGTAATCTCAAACTACCAGTACGCTGTCCACTCCATACTCAAGTAACCTGTCACTACCAGTACACTGTCCACTTCAAACTCCTGTAACCTGTCACTACCAGTACACTGTCCTCACCATACACCAGTAACCTCTCACTACCAGAACACTTACCCCTCCATACACCAGTAACCCTCACTACCAGTACACTGTCCCATCCATACACCAGTAATCTGTCACTACCTTTACACTGTCCTCTCCATACACCAGTAACATATCACTACCAGTACACTTACCCCTCCATACACAAGTAACTTCTCACTTCCAGTACTCAGTCCCATCCATACACCAGTAATCTGTCACTACCTTTACACTGTCCTCTCCATACACCAGTAACCTCTCAGTACCAGTACACTGTCCCCTTGATACACCAGTAACCTGTCATTATCAGTACACTGTCCCCTCCATACACCGGCAACCTGTCACTACCAGTACACTGTCCCCTCTATACACCAGTAATCTGTCACTACCAGTACACTGTCCCTTCCATACACCGGTAACTTCTCACTACAAGGAAACTATCCTCTCCATACACCAGTGATCTGTCACTACCAGTACACTGAGCCCTCCATACACCAATAACCTGTCACTACCAGTACACTGGCCACTACATACACAAGCAACCTGTCACTACCACTACACTGTCCCCTTAATGCACAGGTAACCTGTTATTACCAGTACACTGACCACTCTATCCACCTGTAACCTGTCACTACCACCACAAAGTCCCCTCCAAACACATGTAACCTCTCACTATTAGCACTCTGTCCCCTCCATACACCGGTAACCTCTCACTACCAGGAAACTGTCCCCTCCAAACACCAGTAACCTGTCACTACTAGCACACTGTTCGTTTCATACACCGCTAACCTCTCTTAACCAGGACACTGTTCTCTCCATACATCGGTAAATTCTCACTACTAGGAAACTGTCCATTCTATACACCAGTAATCTCGCACTACCAGTACACTGTCCACTCCATACTTCAGTTACCTGTCACTACCAGAACACTGTCCACACCAGTAACATGCCACTACCAGTATACTTACCCCTCCATACACCAGTAACCTTTCACTACCAGTAAACTGACCCCTCCATCCACCAGTAAGCTGTCACTTCCACTACTCAGTCCCGTTTATATACCAGTAACCTGTCACTACCTTCAAACTGTCCTCTCCATACATCGGTAAATTCTCACTACTAGGAAACTGTCCACTCTATACACCAGTAATCTCACACTACCTTTACACTGTCCTCTCCATACACCAGTAACCTTTCAGTACCAGTACACTGTCCCCTTCATACACCAGTAACCTGTCATTATCAGTACAGAGTCCCCTCCATACACAGGCAACCTGTCACTACAAGTACACTGTCCCCTCCATACACCAGTAATCTGTCACTACCAGTACACTGTCCTCACCATACACCAGTAACATGCCACTACCAGTACACTTACACCTCCATACACCAGTAATCTATCACTACCAGTACACTGTCCCCTTCATACACCGGAAACCTCTCACTTCTAGTACTCAGTCCCATCCATACACCAGTAATCTGTCACTACCTTTACACTGTCCTCTCCATACACCAGTAACCTATCATTATCAGTACACTGTCCCCTCCATACACCGGCAACCTGCCACTACCAGTACACTGTCCCCTCCATACACCAGTAATCTGTCACTACCAGTACACTGTCCCTTCCATACACCGGTAACCTCTCACTACAAGGAAACTATCCTCTCCATACACCAGTAATCTGTCACTACCAGTACACTGAGACCTCCATACACCGGTAATCTGTCGCTACCAGTACACTGTCCCCTCAATACACCAATAACCTGTCACTACCAGTACACTGTCCACTACATACACAAGCAACCTGTCACTACCACTACACTGTCCCCTCCATACACAGGTAACCTCTCAGTATTAGCACTCTGTCCCCTTCATACACCGGTAACCTTTCACTACTAGGAAACTGTCCACTCCATACACCAGTAACCTGTCACTACTAACACACTGTTCGTTCCATACACCGGTAACCTGTCTCAACCAGGAAACTGTCCTCTCAATACATAGGTAAATTCTCACTACAAGGAAACTGTCCATTCTATACACCAGTAATCTCACACTACCAGTACACTGTCCACTCCATACTCCAGTAACCTGTCACTACGAGTACACTGTCCCCTCCATACTCCAGTAACCTGTCACTACCAGAACACTGTCCACACCATACACCAGTAACATGCCACTGCCAGTAGAGTTACCCCTCCATACACCAGTAACCTGTCAATACCAGTACACTGACCTCTCCATCCACCGGTAAGCTGTCACTTCCAGTACTCAGTCCCATCCATACACCAGTAATCTGTCACTACCTTTACACTGTCCTCTCCACACACCGGTAACCTCTCAGTACCAGTACACTGTCCCCTCCATACACCAGTAACCTGTCATTATCCGTACACTTTCCCCTCAATACACCACTAACCTGTCATTACCAGTACACTGTCCAGTACATACACCAATAACCTGTCACTTCTAGTACACTGTCCCCTCCAAACACCGGTAACCTGTCACTTCCAGTACACTGTCCCCTCCATACACCAGTAACTTGCCACTACCAGTACACTGTCCCCTGAATACATCAGTAAAGTGTTACTATCAGTACACTGTCCTCTCCAAACACCGTTAACCTGTCACTACCACCACACTGATCCCTCCATTCACCGGTAATCTGTCACTACCAGTACACTGTCCCCTCCAAACACCGGTAATCTGTCACTACCAGTACACTGTCCCGTCCTTACACCAGTAACTTGTCGCTATCAGTACACTGTCCCCTTCATACACCAGTAATCTGTCACTACCAGTACACTGTCCCCTTCATACACCGGTAACCTGCCACTTCCAGTACTCAGTCCCATACATACTCCAGTAACCTGTCACTACCTTTACACTGTCCTCTCCATACACCAGTAATCTCTCAGTGCCAGTACACTGTCCCCTTCATACACCAGTAACCTGTCACTATCAGTACAGTGTCCCCTCCATACACCGGCAACCTATCACTACCAGTACACTGTCCCCTCCATACACCATTAATCTGTCACTACCAGTACACTGTCCCTTCCAGAAACCGGTAACCTCTCACTACTAGGAAACCATCCTCTCCATACACCAGTAATCTGTCACTACCAGTACACTGAGCCCTCCATACACCGGTAATCTGTCGCTACCAGTGCACTGTCCCCTCAATACACCAGTAATCTGTCACTACCAGTACATTGTCCACTACATACACAAGCAATCTGTCACTACCACTACACTGTCCCCTCCATACACAGGTAACCTGTTACTACCAGTACACTGTCCACTCTATACAACGGTAACCTGTCAGTACCAGTACACTGCCTCATCATACACCAGTAACCTGTCATTATCAGTACACTGTCCCCTCCATACACCGGCAACCTGCCACTACCAGTACACTGTCCCCTCCATACACCAGTAATCTGTCACTACCAGTACACTGTCCCTTCCATACAACGGCAACCTCTCACTACAAGGAAACTATCCTCTCCATTCACCAGTAATCTGTCACTACCAGTACACTGAGACCTCCATACACCGGTAATCTGTCGCTACCAGTACACTGTCCCCTCAATACACCAATAACCTTTCACTACCAGTACACTGTCCACTACATACACAAGCAACCTGTCACTACCACTACACTGTCCCCTCCATACACAGGTAACCTGTCACTACCACCACACTGATCCCTCCATTCACCGGTAATCTGTCACTACCAGTACACTGTCCCCTCCAAACACCGGTAATCTGTCACTACCAGTACACTGTCCCGTCCATACACCAGTAATTTGTCGCTACCAGTACACTGTCCCTTCCATACATCAGTAACCTGTTACTTTCAGTACACTGTCCTCTCCAAACACCGTTATCCTGTCACTACCAGCAAACTGTCCCCTCTATTCACCGGTAACCTGTCACTACCACTACACTGTCCACACCATAGACCAGTAACTTGTTACTAGAAGTACAATGTCCACTCCATACACCGGTAACCTGTCACTACCACCACAAATTCCCCTCCAAACACATGTAACCTCTCACTATTAGCACTCTGTCCAATCCATACACCGGTAACCTCTCACTACTAGGAAACTGTCCACTTCCAGTACTCAGTCCCATCCATACACCAGTAATCTGTCACTACCTTTACACTGTCCTCTCCATACACCGGTAACCTGTCAGTACCAGTACACTGTCCCCTCCATACACCAGTAACCTGTCATTATCAGTACACTATCCACTCCATACACCGGCAACCTGTCACTACCAGTACACTGTCCCCTCCATACTCCAATAATCTGTCATTACCAGTACACTGTCCCTTCCATACACCGTAACCTCTCACTACAAGGAAACTGTCCTCTCCATACACCAGGAATCTGCCACTACCAGTACACTGTCCCCTCTATACACCAATAACCTGTCACTACCAGTACATTGTCCACTACATACACAGGTAACCTGTCACTACCAGTACACTGTCCCCTCTATACACCAATAACCTGTCACTACCACCACAAAGTCACCTCCATACACATGTAACCTCTCACTATCAGCACTCTGTCCCTTGCATACACCGGTAACCTGTTTCTATCAGTACACTGGACCTCCATACACTGGTAACCTCTAACTACCAGTACACTGTCCCCTCCATACACCGTTAACCTGTCACTACCAGCACACTGTCCGCTCCATACACCGGCAACCTCTTACTACTAGGAAACTGTCCACTCCATACACCAGTAACCTGTCACTACTAAGACACTGTTCGTTCCATACACCGGTAACCTGTCTCAACCAGGACACTGTCCTCTCCATACATTGTTAAATTCTCACTTCTAGGAAACTGTCCATTCTATACACCAGTAATCTCACACTACTAGAACACTGTCCACTCCATACTCCATTAAACTGTCACTACCAGTACACTGTCCACTACATACTCCAGTAATCTGTCACTACCAGTACACTGTCCTCACCATACACCAGTAACAAGCCACTACCAGTACACTTAACCCTTCATACACCAGTAATCTGTCACTACCAGTACACTGTCCCCTTCATACACCGGTAACCTGTCACTACCTTTACACTGTCCTCTCCATACACCAGTAACCTCTCAGTGCCAGTACACTGTCCACTTCATACACCAGTAACCTGTCATTATCAGTACAGTGTCCCCTCCATACACCGGCAACCTATCACTACCAGTACACTGTCCCGTCCATACACCAATATCTGTCACTACCAGTACACTGTCCCTTCCATACACCGGTAACCTCTCACTACTAGGAAACCATCCTCTCCATACACCAGTAATCTGTCACTACCAGTGCACTGTCCCCTCAATACACCAGTAACCTGTCACTTCCAGTACATTGTCCACTACATACACAAGCACTCTGTCACTACCACTACACTGTCCCCTCCATACACAGGTAACCTGTTACTACCAGTACACTGTCCACTCTATACAACGGTAACCTGTCAGTACCAGTACACTGTCCCCATCATACAAAAGTAATCTGTCATTATCAGTACACTGTCCCCTCCATACACCGGCAACCTGCCACTACCAGTACACTGTCCCCTCCATACACCAGTAATCTGTCACTACCAGTACACTGTCCCTTCCATACACCGGTAACCTCTCACTACAAGGAAACTATCCTCTCCATACACCAGTAATCTGTCACTACCAGTACACTGAGACCTCCATACACCGGTAATCTGTCGCTACCAGTACACTGTCCCCTCAATACACCAATAACCTGTCACTACCACTACACTGTCCCCTCCATACACAGGTAACCTGTTACTACCAGTACACTGTCCACTCTATACAACGGTAACCTGTCACTACCACCACAAAGTCCCCTCCATACACATGTGACCTCTTACTATTAGCACTCTGTTCCCTCCATACACCGGTAACCTCTCACTACTAGGAAACTGTCCACTCCATACACCAGTAACCTGTCACTACTAGCACACTGTTCGTTCCATACACCGGTAACCTGTCTCAACCAGTACAATGTCGACTCTATACACCGTTAACCTGTCACTACCACCACAAAGTCCCCTCCATACACCCGTAACCTGTTACTATCAGTACACTGGACCTCCATACACTGGTAATCTCTCACTACCAGTACACTGTCCCCTCCATACACCGTTAACCTGTCACTACCAGCACACTGTCCCTTCCATACACCGGTAACCTCTCACTACTGGGAAACTGTCCACTCCATACACCAGTAACCTATCACTACTAACACAATGTTCGTTCAATACACCGGTAACGCGTCACTTCCAGTACTCAGTCCCATCCATACCCAAGTAACCTGTCACTACCTTTATACTGTCCACTCCATACACCGGTAACCTATCAGTACCAGTACACTGTCCCCTCCATACACCAGTAACCTTTCATTATCAGTACACTGTCCCCTCCATACACATGTAACCTGTCATTATCAGTACACTGTCCCCTCCATACAGTTGTAACCTCTCACTATCAGCACTCTGTCCCCTCCATACACCGGTAATCTGTCGCTACCAGTACACTGTCCTCTCAATACACCAATAACCTGTCACTACCAGTACACTGTCCACTACATACACAAGCAACCTGTCACTACCACTACACTGTCCCCTACATACACAGGTAACCTGTTACTGCCATTACACTGTCCCCTCCATACACCGTTAACCCGTCACTACCACCACAAAGTCCCTCCATACACATGTAACCTCTCACTATTAGCACTCTGTCCCCTCAATACACCGGTAGCCTCTCACTACTAGGAAACTGTCCACTCCATACACCAGTAACCTGTCACTACCTGCACACTGTTCGTTCCATACACCGGTAATGTGTCTGAACCAGGACACTGTCCTCTCCATACATCGGTAAATTCTCACTACTATGAAATTGTCCACTCTATACACCAGTAATCTCACACTACCAGTACACTGTCCACTCCATACTCCAGTAATCTATCACTACCAGTACACTGTCCACTCCATACTCCAGTAATCTGTCACTAACAGTACACTGTCCACACCATACTCCAGTAATATGCCATTAACAGTACACTGTCCCCTCCATACACCACTAACCTGTCACTACGAGTACACTGTCCACTCCATACACCGGTAACCTGTCAATACGACCACAAAGTCCCCTCCATACACATGTAACCGCTCACTATTAGCTCTCTGTCCCCTCCATATACCGGTAAACTGTTACTCTCAGTACACTGGCCCCTCCATACACTGGTAAACTCTCACTACCAGTACACTCTCCCCTCCAAACACCGTTAACCTGTCACTACCAACACACTGTCCCCTCCATACACCTGTAACCTGTCACTAACAAAACACTGTCTCCTCCATACACCGGTAGCCAGTCACTACCAGTACACTCTCCCTTCCATACACCGGTAACCTCTCACTACAAGGAAACGGTCCCCTCCATACACGAGCACCCTGTCACTTCCAGTACACTGTCCCCTCCAAACACCGTTAAACTGTCACTATTAGTACACTGTCCCCTCCATACACCGGTAACCTGTCACGACCTGTACCCTGTCCCCTTCATCAACTAGAAACATGTCACTACCAGTACACTGTCCCCTCCATATATCGGTAACATCTCACTACTAGGAAACTGTCCACTACATACACCAGTACACTGTCGCTACCAGTACACTGTCTCCTCCATACACCAGTAACGTGTCACTATCAGTAGCAGATTCCCTTCATACCCCAGTAACCTTTCACTACCAGTACACTGACCCTCCATACACAAGTAACCTATCACTACCAGTACACTGTCCCCTCCATACACCGGTAATCTGTCACTACTAGGCCACTGTCCACTCCATACACAAGTAATCTGTCACTACTAGTACACTGTCCCCTCCATACACTGGTAACCTCTCACTAGCAGTACACTGTCCCCTCCATACACCGGTAACCTGTCACGACCTGTACCCTGTACCCTCCATACACAGGTAACATACACAAGTAACCTGTCACTACCAGTTCCCTATTTCCTCCATAAACCAGTAATATTTCACTACCAGTACACAGTCCTCTCCATACACCAATAACCTCTCCCTATCAGTACACTGTCCCCTCCATACACCGGTAACCTCTAAGTACCAGTACACTGTCCCCTCCATACACCAGTAACCTGTCACTACCAGTGCACTGACCCTTCCATACACCAGCAACCTCTCACTACCAGTACACTTTCCACACCATACACCAGTAACCTCTCACTACTAGGAAACTGACCACTTCACACACCAGTAATCTGTCGGTACCAGTACACTGTCCCTCCAAACACCAGTAATCTGTCACAACCAGTACACTGTCAATTCCATGCTCCAGTAACCTGTCACTACCAGTACGCTGTCCACTCCATACACATGTAACTTGTCAGTACTAGTACACTGTCCCCTCCATATACCGGTAAACTCTCACTAGCAGTACACTGTTCCCTTCATACACCGGTAACCTGTCACGACCTGTACCCTGTACCCTCCATACACTGGTAACAAACACAAGTAACCTGTCACTACCAGTACCCTATTCCCCCCATACACCAGTAACATTTCACCACCAGTACACTGTGCAATCCATTCACAAGTAACCTGTCACTAAAAGTCTTCTCTCCCCTCCATACACCGGTAACATCTCACTACTAGCACACTGTCCACTCCATACCCAAGTAACCTCTCTCTAACACTACACTTAACCTTTCATACACCGGTAACCTGTCACGACCTGTATTCTGTCCCCTCCATACACCAGTAACCTTTCACTACCAGTACACTGTTCCCTCCATACACCAGTAACCTTTCACTACCAGTACACTGTCCACTCCTTACACCGGTAACTTCTCACTACTAGGAAACTGTACACTTCACACACAAGTAACCTGTCGCTACCAGTACACTGTCCCTCCATACACCAGTAACCTCTCACTATCAGGTCACTGTCCACTCCATATACAATTAACATGTCACTACCAGTACACTGTCCCCTCCATATACCCGAATCATGTCACTACCAGTCCACTGTCCCTTCCATACACCGGTAACCTCTCACTACTAGGCCACTGTTCACTTCATACACAATTAAACTGTTACTACTAGCACACTGTCCTCTCCATACACCGCTAACCTGTCACTCCAAATACACTGTACCCTCCATACACCAGTAACCTTTCACTACCAGTACACGCTCCCTTCCATATTGCGGTAACCTCTCACTAATATTTCACTGTTCACTCAATACACCAGTAATCTGTCACTAACAGGACACTGTCCCCCTCCATATACCGATAACTTTTAACTACCAGTACACTGTCCTCTCACTACTAGGCCACTGTCCATTCTATACTCAAGTTACCTGTCACAACTAGCACACTTTCTCCCCGATATACCAATAATCTGTCACTACCAGTACACTGTCCCCTCCATTCCCCAGTAACCAGTCACTACCACTACACTGTCCACTCCATACACTGGTAACTTCTCACTACTAGGAAATTGTTCGCTTCACACACAAGTAACCTGTCGCTACCAGTACACTGTCCCTTCCATACATCGGTAACCTCTCATTACTAGGCCACTGTGCACTCCATACACAATTAACATGTTACTACTAGCACACTGTCCCCTCCATACACCAGAAACCTGTGACAACCAGTACACTGTCCCCTCCATACACCAATAACCTGTCATTAAAAGTACACTGTCCCCCTCCATTCCCCAGTAGCCAGTCACTACCTGTACACTGTCCCTTCCATACATCAGAAACCTGTCACTAGCAGTACACTGTCCCCTCCATACCCTAGTAACCTGTCACTACCAGTACACAGTCCCCTCCATACACCGATCACCTGTCACAACCAGTACACTGTCCCCTCCATACACCAGTAACTTGTCACTAACAGTACACTGTCCCCCTCCATACACCAGTAACCAGTCACTACCTGTACACTGTCCCTTCCATACACCGTGAACCTCTCACTACTCAATGGAGGGGACAGGGTACAGGTCGTGAGAGGTGATCGGTGTATGGAGGGGACTGTGTACTGGTAGTGACAGGTTACTAGGGTATGGAGGGGACAGTGTACTGCTAGTGACAGGTTTCTGATGTATGGAAGGGACAGTGTACAGGTAGTGACTGGCTACTGGGGAATGGAGGGGGACAGTGTACTTTTAATGACAGGTTATTGGTGTATGGAGGGGACAGTGTACTGGTTGTCACAGGCTTCTGGTGTATGGAGGGGACAGTGTGCTAGTAGTAACAGGTTACTGGTGTGTGAAGTGGACAATTTCCTAGTAGTGAGAAGTTACTGGTGTATGGAGTGGACAGTGTAGTGGTAGTGATTGGTTACTGGGGAATGGAGGGGACAGTGAACTGGTAGTGACAGATTATTGGTGTATCGAGGCGAGAGTGTGCTAGTAGTGACAGGTAACTTGAGTATAGTGTGGACAGTGGCCTAGTAGTGAGAGGTTCACGGTGTATGGAAGGGACAGTGTACAGGTAGTGACTGGTTACTGGTGTATGGAGGGGACAGTGTACTGTTAGTGACAAGTTACTGGTGTATGGAGGGGACAGTGTACTGGTAGTGACAGATTATTGGTGTATGGAGGGGACAGTGTCCTGGTAGGGACAAGTTTCTGGTGTATGAAGGGGACAAGGTACAGGTCGTGACAGGTGACCTGTGTATGGAGGGTACAGTGTACTGGTAGTGAGAGGTTACCGATGTAGTGAGGGGACAGTTTGCTTGTAGTAACAGGATAATTGTGTATGGAGTGCACAGTGGCCTAGTAATCAGAGGTTACCGGTGTATGGAAGGGACAGTGTACTGGTAGTGACAAGTTACCGGTGTATGGAGGGGACAGTGTACTGGTAGTGACAGGTTAATTGTGTATGGTGTGGACAGTGGCCTAGTAGTGAGAGGTTACCGGTGCATGGAAGGGACAGTGTACTGGTAGTCACAGGTTACAGGTGTATGGAGGTGACAGTGTACTGGTTGTGACTGATTACTGGTGTATGAAGTGGCAGTGTACTGGTAGCAACAGGTTACTGCTGTGTGAAGTGGACAGTTTCCTAGTAGTGAGAGGTTACTGGTGTATGGAAGGGTCAGTGTACTGGTAATGACAGGTTACTGGTGTATAGAGGGGACAGTGTACTGGTAGTGAAAGGTTACCGGTGTATGGAGGATACAGGATACATGTCGTGACAGGTTACTGGTGTATGGAGTGGACAGTGTACTGGTAGTGACACGTTACTGGTGTATGGTGGGGATAGTGTGCTAGTAGTGACAGGATACTTGTGTATGGAGTTTACATTGACCTAGTAGTGAGAGGTTACCGGTGTATGGAAGTGGCAATGTACAGGTAGTGACAGGTTACTGGTGTATGGAGGGTACAGTGTACTGTTAGTGATAGGTTACCGGAGTATGGAGGGGAGAGTGTGCTAGTAGTGACAGGTCAATTGTGTATGGAGTGGAGAGTGGACTAGTAGTGAGAGGTTACTGGTGTATTTAGGGGTCAGTGTACTGGTAGTCACAGCTTACTTGTGTATGGAGGGGACAGTGTACTGGTAGTGACAGGTTACTGGTGTTTGAAGGGGACAGTGTACTGGTAGTGACAGATTACTGGTGTTTGGAGATCAGTGTACTGGTAGCGAGAGGTCACTGGCGTGTGAAGTGGACAGTTTCCTAGTAGTGAGAGGTTACCTGTGGATGGAGTGAACAGTGTAGTGGTAGTGACAGGTTACTAGTGAATGGAGGGGACATGGTATTGGTAGGGACAGGTGACCGCTGCAAGGAGGGGACAGTGTACTGGTAATTACAGATTACTGTTGAATGGAGGGACAGTGTACTGGTAGTTAGAGGTTACCGGCAGTATGGAGGACAGTAACCTGGTAGTGACAGGTTCCGGTGTTTGAGGACACGTTGTAACTGAGAAGTGACAGGTTACTGGCGTATGGAGTGGACAGTGGAATATTAGTGAGATGTTGCCGGTGTATGGAAGGGAGAGTGTACTGATAGTGACAGGTTACTGGTGTATGGAGTGAACAGTGTGCTAGTAGTAACAGGTTAACTGTGTATGGTGTGGACAGTGTATTTGTAATGAGAGGTTACCGGTGTATTGAGGGGACAGTGTGCTAGTAGTAACAGGTTAATTGTGTATGGTGTGGGCAGTGGCCTAGTAGTGTGAGGTTACCGGTGTATGGAAGGGACTATGTACTGGTAGTGACAGGTTACAGATGTATGGAGGGGACAGTGTACTGGTAGTGACAGTTTACTGGTGTATGGAGGGAACAGTGTACAGGTCGTGAGAAATTACCTGTGTGTGGGATCACAGTGTACTGGTAGTGAGAGGTTACCGGTGTATGGAAGAGACTATGTACTGGTAGTGACAGGTTACAGGTGTATTGAGGGGACAGTGTACTGGTAGTGACAGATTACTGGTGTATGGAGGGAACAGTGTACTGGTAGTGATGGGTTACTGGTGTATGGAGCGGACAGAGTACTGGTAGTGACAGGTTACTGTTGTATGGAGGAGCAGTATACTGGTAGTGACAGGTTACTGGTGTATACATCGAACAGTGTACTGGTAGTGACAGGTTACCTGTGTATGGACGGCACAGTGTGCTGGTGGTTAGAGATTACCAGTGTATGGAGTGGACAGTGTACTGGTAGTGAAAGGTTACTGGTGTATGGAGGGGACAGTGTGCTGGTGGTTAGAGATTACCAGTGTATGGAGGGGACAGTGTACTGGTAGTGAAAGGTTACTGGTGTATGGAGGGGACAGTGTACTGGTAGTTACAGGTTAGTGGTGAATGTCACTAACAGTACACTGTCCCCTCCATACACCAGTAACCACTCACTACCTGTACACTGTCCACTCCTTACACCGCTAACTTCTCACTACTAGGTAAGGTCCACTTCACCCACCAGTAACCTGCCGCTACCAGTACACTGTCCCTCCATACACCAGTAACCTCTCACTATCAGGTCACTGTCCACTCCATATACAATTAAAATGTCACTACCAGTACACTGTCCCTTCCATACACCGGTAACCTCTCACTACTAGGCCACTGTCCACTTCATACACAATTAACATGTTACTACTAGCACACTGTCCCCTCCATACACCAGAAACCTGTGACAACCAGTACACTGTCCCCTCCATACACCAATAACATGTCATTAAAAGTACACTGTCCCCCTCCATTCCCCAGTAGCCAGTCACTACCTGTACACTTTCCCTTCCATACACCAGAAACCTGTCACTACCAGTACACTGTACCCTCCATACCCGAGTAACTTGTCACTACCAGTACACATTCCCCTCCATACACCGATCACCTGTCACGACCTGTACCCTGTCCCCTCTATACGCCAGAAACCTGTCACTACCAGTACACTGTCCCCTCCATACACCAATAACCTGTCACTACCATTACACTGTCCCCTCCATTCCCCAGTAATCAGTCACTACCACTACACTGTCCACTGCATACAACGGTAGCTTCTCACTACTAGGAAACTGTCCACTTCACACACCAGTAATCTGTCGCTACCAGTACACTGTCCCTGCAAACACCAGAAACTTTTGACAACCAGTACACTGTCAATTCAATGCACCAGTAATCTGTCACTACCAGTACACTGTCCCCTCCATACACATGTAACTTATCAGTACCAGTACACTGTCCCCTCCATACACCGGTAACCTGCCTCTACCAGTACACTGTCCCTTCCATAGACAGGTAACCTGTCACGACCTGTACCTCGTCCCCTCCATACACGGGTAATCAGTCACTACCAGTACACTGTCCCTCCAAACACTAGTAACCTATCACCACCAGTACACTGTCAATTCCATGCACCAGTAATCTGTCACTTCCAGTACACTGTCCCCTCCATACACCATTAACCTATAACTACTAATACACTGTCCACTCCATACACCGGTAATCTGTCACTATCTGTAAACTGTCCCCTCCATACTCTAGTAACCTCTCACTACTAGTACACTGTTCCCTCCATACACTGGTAACCTATAACTACTAGTACACTGTCCACTCCATACACTAGTAACCTCTCACTACCAGTACACTGTTCACTCCATACACCAGTAACTTATCACTACCAGTACACTGTCCCCTCCATACACCGGTAACCTATAACTATTAGTACACTGTCCACTCCATACATAATGAACGTGTCACTACATATACACTGTCCCGTCCATACACTATTAACATGTCACTACCAGTACACTGTCCATTCCATACACCAGTAGCCTGTTACTACCGGTACACTGTCCCCTCCATACACCGGTTACCTCTCACTACTAGGCCCCGGTCCACTCCATACCCCAGTAATCTGTCACTACCAGTATACTGTCCCCTCCACTCACCAATAACCTGTCACAACCAGTACACTGTCCCCTCCATACACCAGTAACCAGTCACTACATGTACACTGTCCCTTCCATACACCTTGAACCTCCCACTACTAGGCCACTGTCCACTCTATACTCAAGTTACCTGTCACTACTAGCACACTCTCTCCTCGATATACCAATAATCTGTCACTACCAGTACACTGTCCCCCTCCATTCCCCAGTAACCAGTCACTACCACTACACTGTCCACTCCATACACCGGTAACTTGTCACTACTAGGAAATTGTTCACTTCACACACCAGTAAGCTGTCACTACCAGTACACTGTCCCTTCCATACATCGGTAACCTCTCATTACTAGGCCACTGTGCACTCCATACACAATTAACCTGTTACTACTAGCACACTGTCCCCTCCATACACCAGAAACCTGTGACAACCAGTACACTGTCCCCTCCATACACCAATAACCTGTCATTAAAAGTACACTTTCCCCTCCATTCCCCAGTAATCAGTCACTACCTGTACAATGTCCCTTCCATACACCAGAAAACTGTCACTAGCAGTACACTGTCCCCTCCATACCCCAGTAACCTGTCACTAGTAATCTGTCACTACCAGTACACTGTCAACATAACCTGACCCTAAAATTTCACTGTCCCGTCCCAACCCCGTTAACCTCTAACTTCCAGTACACTGTCCCCTCCATACACAGGTAACAAGTCACTACCAGTGCACTGTCCACTCCATACACCAGTAACATGTCACTACCAGTTCACTGTCCACTACATACACCAGTAACCTGTCACTACTAGGAAACTGTCCACTTCACACTCCAGTAACTTGTCACTACCAGTACAGTGTGCCCTCCAAACACCAATAACCTCTAACTACCAGTACACTGTCCATTCCATACACCTGTAAACTGTCACTACCTGTACACTGCCCTTCAATACACCAGTAACCTGTCAATACCATTACACTGTCCCATCCATACACCTGTAATCTGTCACTACCATTACACTTTCCCTTCAATACACCAGAAACCTATCCCTACTAGGCCACTGTCCACTCCATACACAATTAACCTGTCACTACTAGCACACTGTCCCCTCCATACACCGGGTATCTGTCACTACCCGGTCATTGTCCCCTCCATACACAGGTAACATGTCACGACCTATACCTTGTCCCCTCCATAAACCAGAAACCTGTCACTACCAGTACACTGTTCCTTCCATACACCGGTAACCTCTCACTAAAATGGCTAGTGTCAACTCCATATACCAGTAACCTCTCACAACTAACACACTGTCCCCTCCATACACCGGTAACCTGCCACTACCAGGACATTGTCCTCTCCATACACCGGTAAATTCTCACTACTACGAAACTGTCCACTCCATACACCAGTAACCTGACACTACCAATACACTGTCCCCTCCATACACCAGTATCCTGTCACTACCAGTACACTGTCCCGTCCTTACACCGGTATCCTCTCACAGTGTGTCACTACCGGTACACTGTCCACCCCATTCTCCAGTAACCTTTCATTACCAGTACACTGCCCACACCATACACCTGTAACCTGTCACAACTAGCACACTGTCCACTCCATACACCGGTTACCTCCCACTACCAGGACACTGTCCTCTCCATACACTGGAAAATTCTCACTACTAGGAAGCTGTCCACTCCATACACCAGTAATCAGACACTACCAATACACCGTCCCCTCCATACACCAGTATCCCGTCACTATCAGTACACTGTCCCCTCCTTACACCGGTATCCTCTCACAGTGTGTCACTACCGGTACACTGTCCACTCCATTCTCCAGTAACCTGTTACTACCAGTACACTGCCCACACCTTACACCAGTAACATGCCACTACCAGTACACTTACCCCTCCATAGACCAGTAATCTGTCACTACCAGTACACTGTCCCCTCCATACACCTCTAATCTGTCACTTCCAGTATACTATCCACTCAATACACTGGTAATCTTTCACTTCCAGTACACTGTCCCATTCATACACCAGTAAATTCTCACTACCAGTACACTGTCCCCTCCATAGACAGGTAACTTCTCACTACAAGGCCTCTGTCCCCTCCATACACCAGTAACCTGTCACTACTAACACACTGTCCCCTCTATACAGCGGGAACCTGTAACTACCAGGTCACTGTCCCCTCCATACACCAGTAATCTGTCACATCCAGTACACTGTCCCCTCCATACACCGGTAACCTATAACTACTAGTACACTGTCCACTCCGTACACCGGTAACCTGTCACTATCTGTAAACTGTCCCCTCCATACACTAGTAATCTCTCACTACCAGTACACTGTCCCCTCCATACACCGGTAAGCTATAACTACTAGTACACTGTCCCCTTCATACTTTAGTAATCTTTCACTACCAGTACACTGTCCGCTCCATACACCAGTACCTTATCACTACCAGTACACTGTCCCCTCCTTACACCGGTAACCTATAAGTACTAGTACACTGTGCACTCCATACATAGGGAACCTTCCACTACATATACACTGTCCCATCAATACACTATTAACCTCTCACTACCAGTCCACTGTCCATTCCATACACCAGTAGCCTGTTACTACCGGAACACTGTCCCCTCCATACACCGGTAACCTCTCACTACTAGGCCCCTGTCCACTCCATACACCAGTAATCTGTCACTACCAGTACACTGTCCCCTCCATACACCAATAACCTGTCACAACCAGTACACTGTCCCCTCCATACACCAATAACCTGTCATGAAAAGTAGACTGTCCCCCTCCATTCCCCTGTAACCAGTCAGTGCCTGTACACTGTCCCTTCCATACACCAGAAACCTGTCACTAGCAGTACACTGTCCCCTCCATACCCTAGTAACCTCTCACTACCAGTACACAGTCCCCTCCATACACCGATCACCTGTCATGACCTGTACCCTGTCCCCTCAATACACCAGAAACCTGTCACTACCAGTACACTGTCCCCTCCATACACCAATAACCTGTCACTAAAAGTACATTGTCCCTTCCATTCCGCAGTAACCAGTCACTACCACTACACTGTCCACTCCATACAACGGTAGCTTCTCACTACTAGGAAACTGTCCACTTCACACACCAGTAATCTGTCGCTACCAGTACACTGTCCCTCCAAACACCAGAAACCTGTCACAACCAGTACACTGTCAATTCCATCCACCAGTAATCTGTCACTACCAGTACACTGTTCCCTGCATACACATGTAACTTATCAGTACCAATACACTGTCCCCTCCATACACCGGTAACCTGCCTCTACCAGTACACTGTCCCTTCCATAGACAGGTAACCTGTCACGACCTTTCCTCGTCCCCTCCATACACCGGTAATCAGTCACTACCAGTACACTGTCCCTCCAAACACCAGTAACCTATCACCACCAGTACACTGTCAATTCCATGCACCAGTAATCTGTCACTTCCAGTACACTGTCCTCTCCATACGTCGGTAACCTATAACTACTAGTACACTGTCCACTCCATACACCGGTAATCTGTCACTATCTGTAAACTGTCCCCTCCATACACTAGTAATCTGTCACTACCAGTACACTGTCCACTCCATACACCGGTAACCTATAACTACTAGTACACTGTCCACTCCATACATAGGAAACCTGTCACTACATATACTGTCCACTCCATACATAGGGAACCTGTCACTACATATACACTGTTCCCTCCATACACCGGTAACCTATAACTACTAGTACACTGTCCACTCCATACATAGGGAACCTGTCACTACATATACTGTCCACTCCATACATAGGGAACCTGTCACTACATATACACTGTCCCCTCCATACACTATTAACATGTCACTACCAGTACACTGTCCATTCCATACACCAGTAGCCTGTTACTACCGCTACACTGTCCCCTCCATACACCGGTAACCTCTCACTACTAGGCCCCTGTCCACTCCATACACCAGTAATCTGTCACTACCAGTACACTTTCCCCTCCATACACCAATAACCTGTCACAACCAGAACACTGTCCCCTCCATACACCAGTAACCAATCGCTACCTGTTCACTGTCCCTTCCATACACCGTGAACCTCTCACTACTAGGCCACTGTCCACTCTATACTCAAGTTACCTGTCACTACTAGCACACTCTCTCCTCGATACACCAATAATCTGATACTACCAGTACACTGTCCCCTCCATTCCCCAGTAACCAGTCACTACCACTACACTGTCCACTCCATACACTGGTAACTTGTCACTACTAGGAAATTGTTCACTTCACACACCAGTAACCTGTCACTACCAGTACACTGTCCCTTCCATAGATCGGTAACATCTCACTACTAGGCCACTGTGCACTCCACACACAATTAACCTGTTACTACTAGCACACTGTCCCCTCCATACACCAGAAACCTGTGACAACCAGTACACTGTCCCCTCCATACACCGATAACCTGTCATTAAAAGTACACTTTCCCCTCCATTCCCCAGTAACCATTCACTACACCGGTAACCTCTCACTTCTAGGCCCCTGTCCACTCCATACACCAGTAACCTCTCACTACCAGTACACTGTCCCCTATAATACACCAGTAATCTGTCACTACCAGTACACTGTCCCCTACAATATACCAGTAATATGTCACTACCAGTACACTCTCCACCCCATACACCAGTAACCTGTCACTACCAGTACACTCTCCCTTCCATACACCAGTAACCTGTCACTACTAGGAAACTGTCCCCTCCATACACTAGTAATCTTTCCCTACCAGTACACTGTCCCGTCCATCCACCGGCAACCTGTAACTACCAGCACACTGTTCCCTCCATACACCAACAACCTGTCACTACCGGTACATTCTCTCCTCCATACACCGGTAACCTCTCACTACTAGGCCCCTGTCCACTCCATACACCAGTAGCCTTTCACTACCAGTACACTGTCCCCTAGAATATACCAGTAACCTGTCACTACCAGTACACTGTCCCCTACAATATACCAGTAATCTCTCACTACCAGTGCACTGTCCCCTCCATACAACGGTAACCTATAACTACCAGTACACTGTCCACTCCATACACAAGTAACCTGTCACTACGAGTACTCTGTTCCCCACATACACTAGTAATCTGTCACTACCAGTACACTGTCCATTCCATACACGAGTAATCCGTCACTACCAGTACACTGTCCCCTCCATACACCAGTAAACTGTCACTAACAGTACACTGTCCCCTCCATACAAAGGTAACCTGTCACTACCAGTGCTCTTTCCCCTCCATACACCGGTAACCTCTCACTACTAGGCCCCTGTCCACTTCATACTCCAGTAACCTGTCACTACTAGCAAACTGTCCCCTCCATACACCGGTAACAAGTCACTACCAGTACACTGTCCCCTCCATACAACCGTAACTCTAATACTACTTAGTACACCAAGGTCCACTACATGCACCTGTAACCTGTCACTACCAGTACACTCTCCCCTCTATACACCAGTAATCTGCCACTTCCAGTACACTGTCCTCTCTATACACCGGTAACCTGTCACTATCTGTAGACTGTCCCGTCTATTTACCAGAAACCTGTCACTACCAGTACACTGTCCCCTCCATTCAACGGTAACCTATAACTATTAGTACATCTTTCCAATCAATACAATCAGGGATAACCTGTCACTAACTGCACACCTGTCCCTCTCCATACACCAGTAACATGTCACTCTCAGTACAATGTCCCCTCAATACACCAGTAACCTGTCACTACCTGGACACTGTCCACTCCATACACAAACAAGCTGTCAAAACCAGTACACTGTCCCCTCCATACACAGGTAACCTTGTTACTACCAGTAAACTGTCCCTCTCCATACACCAGTAAACCTGTCACTACTAGCACACTGTTCTCTCCATACACTGGCACCTGTTACTATCAGTACACTATCCCTCCATACACAGGTAACTCTCACTACCAGTACACTGTCCCTCCATACACTCAACTAACCTGTCACTACCAGCACACTGTTCCTCCATACACCTGTAACCTGTCACTATAGCACACTGTCCCCTCCATACACCTGTAACCTGTTACTATCAGTACACTATCCCCTCCATACACAGGTAATCTCTCACTACCAGTACACTGTCCCCTCCATACACATGTAAACCTGTCACTACCAGCACACTGTCCCCTCTATACACAGGTAACCTCTCACTATTAGCACACTGTCCCCTCCATACACCGTTCACCAGTCACTATCAGCACACTGTCCCCTCCATACACCGATAACCTGCCACTTCATGTACACGATGACCCGCTATACTCTGCTAAACTGTTTCTAACAGCACACTGTCCACTCCATACACTGGTTACCTGTTACTACCAGTTCACTGTCCCCTCCATACACCAGTAACCTGTCACTACTAGCACACTGTTCCCTCCTTACACAGGTAACCTCTCACTTCCAGTACACTGTCCCCTCCATACACAGGTAACCTGTCACTATCAGGACACTGTCCCCTCCATACACCAGTAATCTGGCACTACCAGTACACTGTCCGCTCCATACACCGGTAACCTGTCACTATCAGCACACTGTCCCCTCCATACACCGATAACCTGCCACTGCCTGTTCACGGTGTCCCTCTATACACTGGTAACCTGTTACTACCAGTACACTGTCCCCTCCATACACCAGTAACCTGTCACTATAAGTACACTGTCCCCTCTATACACCAGTAACCTGTCACTTCCAGTACACTGTCCCCTCTATACACCGATAACCTGTCACTATCTGTACATTGTGCCCTCTATACACCAGTATCCTGTCACTATCAGTACACTGTTCCCTCCATACACCAGTAATCTGTCACTATCAGTACACTGTCCCCTCCATACACCAGTAATCTGTCACTACCAGTACACTGTCCACTCCATACACAAGCAACCTGTCACTACCAGTACACTGTCCCCTCCATACACAGGTAACCTGTCACTCTCAGTACACTGTCCCCTCCATACACCAGTAATCTGTCACTTCCAGTACACTGTCCCCACCATACACCGGTAACTTGTCACTACCAGTACACTGTCTCCTCCATACATTGGTATCCTGTTGTCTTACCAGTACACTGTTCCTCCATACACCATAAGAAAGTTTCATTTTTTTTACTCACCCGTGGGTGAAAAACCCATGTGTGAAAACTGGTATTTAACATATATTTGAGACCGATTTCTAATCCCGTGATTGGCTACTGCATGTAGATGACCTAGGAAGATATTATGACGGACTACGTTTCTGACTAATATTCATTGATAAGTTGCTCCTGCTTCAATCGAACAGAAACCTGTTACTCGTGCCCCAAAATACCCCTTTTCATCTACTTGTTATTTTCGCGATTACAACATAAACTGGTATTTATACAATGAAACACACTTAAAACAAATATAACACGAATGTATTGATTTTCTCATTTCTTATATTTAAGATTTTGATTCCAGTAATGAATTCATAATGGCTCGAAAACACACTTAGAACAAATATAACACTAATGTATTGATTTTCTCATTTCTTATATTTAAGATTTTGATTCCAGTAATGAATTCACAATGGCTCGAACAATCAGTGAGTGAGTGAGTGAGTGAGTTTCAGCCATATTCGAACAATCAGTGATATCTGTGGAAACAACTGTGTGAAAATGGCCGTTTGGGATTCCCTTCAAATATTCAAATGTACAACATTGGGGTACTTTTATTGGAGATATAAGACAATGTCATGTATCGTCTTGCAAAAACACCTAACACCATAACGTAGTGCCTGTCCATTGTGATCTCGATTTGCCTCGTTGTTTCGTTGATGAACCGATGAAGATGACTGTTTTCAGGGATAAACATGATGATTCTTTCGATTAAGATTCACTTCTTTGAAGGGATAGCGTGATTTTACAACATGGTCACCAGTGGTATAACGTGTTTTACTTTTCATGATAACGAACCAAGTATTTGCCACATTTCCGCATTAACACAAAAATTTTAATAACAGCCCAATACGCTTTCTTCCGTACAAAGCAAATTAGGAGTAAGACAAGAATGAGTCTTGGCCCCGCTTTTTCTTTCGGGTTTTTGATAAATGAAAACATTCCCCTCATTAGGACGAGTTACATTCATACACAAATCGGATCTCATATTTAACATGGAAGGTCGCTTCTTAAAAATGTTCGATACCAGCTTTAGTCCAGTTTTACTATAGCAGCTGTTTGGGGGATTATACATCTTCCCGACAGATTATAGGGGGATTATACATATTTCCGACAGTCTATAGGGGGATTATACATGTTCCCAACAGACTATATGGGGATTATACATGTTTCCATCAGACTTTATGGGGATTATACATGTTTCCAACAGACTATAGGGGGATTATACATGTTCCCAACAGACTATAGGGGGGTTATACATGTTCCCAACAGACTATAGGGGGATTATACATGTTCCCGACAGACTATAGGGGGCTATACATGTCTCAACAGACTATAGGGGATTATACATGTTCCCAACAGACTATAGGGTTATTATACATGTTCCCGACAGACTATAGGGGGATTATACATGTTTGATGTCATTAACACAGCACGCCTCCATATTCATGCAGCAGCTTCCGTGGTGTGGTGAGTGAGTTTTGGTTTTACTCCGCTTTTAGCAATATTCAAGCATTACAGTTAATTATACAGGATTAAAGACAGGCTTAGACTCGCTGGAATAGAGCTCTTTGTTATATACTGTAAATGATAATTTGATACGACGTTATTTAAGGATGGCTCATCAGCCTCAACATAGTGACCATCAATAGAGAGGTTTTAAAGGACCCAAGACAAAGTCTGAGGCCCTGGTGGTGGACAGGAGCAAGTAGTTTTAGGTTGCTTTTATGTTCCTTCATTTCACGCATGGAGCCACAATGAAGCCGAAAGACAAGTGATCTCGTTTAGGTGTAGGAGAGATAGCTTGATCCCTCCACACTTTGAGTTAGAAAACATCTTCAGTAAATCGAGTGCCTTCAGGCATTTAGTTTTTAGGCATTTGATATGCGGCAAAAGTTAAAGTGGAGTCGAAAATTAGACCCAAGAATTTGGCCTCCTTGACAACTTTGATGTGAGTGTCATTTAAAAGATATTTCGGGTCACCTAATTTGGAAGCTGGATTCTCAAAGTTTGAAGAGAAAAGAGATAAGAATTTGAATGTTAATGGACTAAATTTAAAGATAAGAAGGTGTTTATTCAAAGTGACGAAAACACAGACAACAGAGAATTGATTTTGGCGGAAGACAATGTTTTAAACAAATCTCTCTCTCTCTCTCTCTCTCTCTCTCTCTCTCTCTCTCTCTCCTCTTCTTCTTATTAAGGTATAATCATATTCCCAAACACGGGCCTGAAGCTTGATGATGATATAACCAGTACATTTCTTTCCGATCTAATTTACGAGGAGAAGCACACAACGTATTTCTGATATATATATATCAAGGCAAACAGTTATCATTCTCTCTCGTTTACCTGCATTCTTTAAAGGATATGACGCAGTGCATAATTTCCTATGTAAAATGTGATTTTAACCCTTCATCCCTACATGATTCAAGGAAAACCAACAGTCTGAATGTATCCCCCTTATTGTATTTCCCATGTTTTGATATCCGTCGTTTCTTCTCGATCCTCCTTATAGGTGTCCTTTTTTCGCCAGGCAGGTCAGCGAATAGAGTTGAACAAACCAAACCAGCTATAATTAGTCTATAATTAGCAACGTTTTAATCTGCGAAAATGGACCCTATTTCAGTACCGCCAAACACCGCTGTTTCACTTTCTCCTAAACCAAATCCCCGCAAATTATATTCCATATTAAACATGTTAAAGCATAAGTTAACACCAACATTTGTTATATGTGGATCGCATCATGTTACAACTGTACAGGGCATAGTGGATATATTTCTCGCGCTACAGCTATTTATATATAGAACAAATCAGTGCACATCTTAACGCTAAATTACAACGGACTAATGGTGGAAATGCAATGGCTAGTGCAGAAGACATCACAGTACCACGTCTGACTGACGATTCCAGCCAGTGTCATCCGACCGACACGCTACAGATGAGTCTCACAACTGATAATCACACGTGATATAGATGGATATGTTCGGATTCTCGTATGTCAGATGATGTCTGTCCCTCAGCCTGAGTGGGTGTATACACAGTGTGAAGCAGGTATACTACAGCCATTGCTACCACTGCGTAGAGAGGTCGCTAACTTGTACAACTCCAGGATCTTTATTTTCTTCTTCCTGGTCACATGAGACGTATGTAGGTTGCTGACGTCACCCGCATTGTGTCGTATTGGACAGCAGCCACCACCCAGGGCTGGTAACCGGATGCCCATATACAGTAAACATCCTGACAAACCACAGTGACTAAAAGCCGGATAGTAAAACCACTGAAATAATCGTGTGACACATGTGACTGAGCCGCATATTGGGACGCGTCGCCTGTCATACAGACCCTGAAGCAAATATATCCAAGCCCACGCAAGTCTGGCCAAAATGTGGCAAGTCATAGATTTCCACAGCTTCAGGAGAAAAGTCTCAGGCACCTTTTCATTATATTATATTTTGTTTTACTATGAACCTTTTTTTTTTCTGTAAAATATGTTCATATCAGGAACTAGTTTTTAATCTTGTTCTGGACGGGTAGAAGACAAAAGACAAAAATGGATACTCAGGTGCTGTTACATTTTATTATACACATACATTCGTCCTTGTCTCGGTATAAAATGCATATTTTCCACCAAATGTACCTATCGGAGGTTATCGAAACTCAGGTTAAGCTATATTTGAATTCATATTTACAATTAAAAGACCCAAACACTGGTTTGTTGTCCAACTTTTTGGTTTTCCGATAGCCCACAGAAGGACAGTTTTTCCTTTCCGTCTCTAGGAAAAACTCTCACTGCCACAGCTGGTGGGACCAACATCTCCAGTAACATTTACATCTGCCAACACCCTAATTTGCCAAAGTGCTGAGGCAAATAAGTTCATGAGGCCATGGGTACTGCACCACGTTTTTGAAATATCCATGATGCCTTATATGAAGTCTAATCATCTAGGCAAGTCTAGCTATGCATGGCGTTAAGTCACCGCTTGAAGAAAGGCTCCTTTTAGAATTTTATTTGGTAAATACATGCATTAGTATTTTCACTACATTGGAAAACACACATGACTAACGCTCAGAGTCTGAATATATATATAATTTTGATAGGAAACAAACAAAACCCATTTTAAATTGAAAAGGAGCCCCAGGCAGACACACGAGATTCAGTCCTACAAAGACAGTTATGCTAGTAGATATGTTTACTTTGTAACCTGACCCCCAAAGTGAGCTAGGGTTTCTTGCAGATGTTAACAGACCCTGACCTGAGGAGATCTAGGACTTGCTTCATTTAAGCTTTTAACATTGCAGAGAGGGCTTGACAGTAGGGAAATAATGTGGTTCAGTGGACTATGAGACAGACTACAGCAGTAAGGAAAAAATAATGTGTCTCAGGGACTGTGAGACAGACTCAAGGTGCAGGAAAATAATGGTTCAGGGACTGTGAGACAGACTAGAAGATTCATGGCAACCTACACTACATTGTGACTATGATTAAGGCATCATTTCAAAACACAAGGGCTATTTCCTTTGCGTTAACTGGCAGTTTTCGGTGTCAAATTATTTGGGAACTCCGTTCAAGGTGGTGTGTTATGCTGTCTGAATCATAGCCTTTTGTAATGTTTTGCTTGCACATAATGATAAGTGATTGTTGTACATATGATCCTTTTGAAGCGATAATCTCAGCTTGACTAATACGTTGCACGTGTTTCCCCCCACTCTTCCATACCCAAGTAAAAGTTGGGGACTTTCCATATATATGTTCTGTAGAGAGCACTGTAAAGTAATGGATGGCTGAATTTGGCCAACACCTCAGGTAGTGACTACAGCACTTTGGTTACACTGCATTGAGAGAGGACAGAGCTTGGCAGGATACCAGTAAATACTCTTGTCATTTAAACCTTTATCTGATGCTTGTGTGTGGAATGTGATTTTATAATTGGAAGATGCTTCCTGTATTCTGTAGCCTTGATATAGATGCTGTTAGTTCAGAATCTTCCAAATTACTTGCCCTCTTTTTTCAATTGGAAATTACGATCTTTGGCTCTCTTTTATCAAAATAATATATTTTCATCTTAATGTGCCTTATGTCGGAAATCAAACACCGGTTTTTGACTCGACAGGCCAATGCCTTAACCCCGAGCGTACCCCCATAATTCCTTTGATACTGTTAAAGAATACATTGGTACATTTATTATACATTCAAGATTGAACCCAGCTTTTGTCACCATATATCCTTTCCAGTTTTCCTATGTTAGTGACATGATCTGCAAATAATTGATAATTTAAAAAGCGAATATAAATAAATATTGTTTTATGATCTTTATCCAAATTTTAGTTTTCCATTAATCTAGTAATTTTCAGTTTCTATTCTCGAATTCTGTACGGAGGTACTTTTAACAGTTTCACCCAGTAACAGCAAAAGCATACAAAATAATACGTTTCTTGCACTTTGATAGATTAATAAGTACACATTATATTCCATGATATTGAGATACCAAATGATTAACGTAAATATATAATGTATAACAAAATTAGACAGCAATAAGCAAAAGCAAGAAAGAAAACGCACGAGCAAACATAATGCTGTCAGTAGTAAGCTTCAATAATTATCGAAACCGCTTAGTTATGAGCTAATTGCAATCACTACAATTTTCTATATAGTCTACCCAAGAGATGGAACAAACATATATTCATTATGAAAATTATGAGCCAATTCGCGACCAATACAATTTTCTTTAGCTCAACCCAACAGGTGGAAAACAACAAAATATGCATACAGCACATCCAAGCGGGTAACTGAAATTTGAGAAAACGTCCGTATGGAATAATACCTGTATTCCGAATCAAGATAAGGTAAGTACTCAAGTATGTGCATGTTAACACATTTACAACAGTAATTCTCCTACACTCGCGAATCATTATTACATTGTATCTCATCTTTTATGAAAGTATAGATAATGAAATTCCGTTCAGTTATGAAGTTATCTCAGTACATTATGGCGTGGTCGGACGCGCTAACGAACCTTGAGGTGCGGAGACTGTTACATTATTAAGAACCATTGGAAATACATGTTAAAGTAGTGCTAATCTTGTAAAACTATATTTACCCATTTCCAACCATTTACGCATACGTACTTCAACATATGACAAACCTAACCCTGGTCATATCGAGATTTTGCTGGGTATTGAAATGCATGTCTCATAATCAAAGTAGCATTTACATATAAGTTGGCACATATTATCAAACACATGGAAACAATGGCCAGATTTACACACCCGTGAACATACATGTAAAACGCATAGTTGAATGTTCGTTTATTTTAACACCCTTTAAACGTGTGTAAATCTGACGGCCAGATGATACGTAGATTTCTAAACGAGCATTTCCTGACGTTAGTAAATGTGTCTTAATTACAGCGTCATTCTTTGTGTGGTGTTATTTAAGCATATTTTCTTTACGTCAACCATTCCGTGACTGGAAGGAACTGAGACAAAATACTCTCAAAGATACACATCTTCTATGCCAAATTTCTTTAAAAGCTGTACAGCACCGCCTGGCGGCAGCCTTTACTTTGTCTGTGCGAAAGTAGAAGTTACTGCAGTATGGTAGAGGATGCTGCATGAACGCGACAAGATAAGGAAGAGTTCAAATACACTTCTTTGTAATTTGTTACAGTACAGGCAATTTCTCAAGGGACATACATAAACAAAGGTAAAGCAAAAAATATACACAAACGGCATTTTTTACGAAAAACTATGTAATACAACCCTCTTCTAAATGATATTAACGCAAGTCTAGGAACAAAAAATAACGGGAATTTGATTTGACACAAATATTTCTATCCGAAAGATGCATTTGAGTTGCTGGGACATACAAAAAGTCGGCGATTATCGAGAACCATACAATACAAATAACTTTAAAAATATATAATTTTAGTTTAAATGTTCAATATCGGTTATTGTAGGAATGGTAATTTACAACGCAAGAAAAACAACATTATCTTCTATTTCTTAAAGAGCAATTAAATAGGGAAATGTCAGGACAAACATAGCTGCAAATTTTTGTGAATGGTTCGATGACCACGACTAGGGGACATCCTCGGGTCAAAGATCAAAAGAGTCAATTTCACCATGGACACTGCGTAGTGTATATCTAAAGATCTGCTAGGTGATTCACCACTGGGACTAAATTCAAAGTGTCCACATAATTTTCTTCCAAAAAGCTCTTTATCTCCCGAGAGATAATATTAGAGAGTGATGTAAATCTCTTCCAAACAAAAACAAAAGCTCGAGAGTAATTGCAGAAGCAATTGTACATGCGCAATATCCTCATGGCATTCCAAAAGTTTCAGAATAGGGAGGTGGAATTGTAAATTAATTCAAGGAAATTAATTCTTTGTTTCAGTGTGTGAGTTAGCATTGCAGCCGAAGATTAATGAATGTTTCCAGTATCTTCCTCACGAATGTCAAGAGATGAAATTCGTCATCCACGGTAAATATATGCACAACAATTTAGAGTTTTGTCGTTTTTCTACAGCTAAAGTAGTGTGTATTGTTTGCATCCCTGAAGGGTGATATCACCAGGATCACCTTTTACACGGGCAGGTCCCTCTGGTAAATGAGTTAGAGATCTACAATCACCGTATTGCCAGTTTGTTTCATATAGTCAAGAGCAGTCTCTTTTCCTCTTTGTCTTCTATCCCAAAACGTCAAATGTATCTAAAATGTACTCCTTACAGCTTTAATTTTTTACATTGGAGCCAACATACCGAAGAGCCCTCCTTCCTTTGTCTCTGAGCAGATGGTTCAGCACCTGCCGTAAGAGTGTTCTCTACATTATCAGTACACCAGTCTTCAGTCGCAGGTGCTGCACAATGAAGTGCCATCCTGCTCCGCTCGTCTAGTTCATTAGGGCTTGCGCCTCTCTGTAACAACAGCTTCAATACTGGGCTGAACATCCTCTTTGTGCTGCATAGTGGAGAGCCGTCTTAATGCAGTGGAACTCTGTAACACATCGGAGCCGTGGTCAAGGAGAAGTTTGAAAATAACACAGTCTCTTCTCGCGTCACCGCATACCGGAGAGGTGACATCCCTGCTCTATCTTTGGCATTACTGATCAGCCCTGTTTGGCCATGTACGTGCTTTTATTGACAAATCAGCAACTGTTCCAGCAGGATCTTCACAGACTCGCTATTTGGAAGTTGTGAGGGCATAATGGTAAGAGCCGTTTTGCCTTGCATATCTTGGCTTGCATGGGTCAGCACCTTCCTTTGCTCAACGCTAAAAGCAATACATTCACCGCTTCGTTCTCCGCTAAATAGTGAAGAACAGTTCTTCAATGTTGAACACATTTCCCACTGCTTGTCTCAGCAGCATAGTGTAATGCTGTTTTTCCAAGATCGCGATATAAATCTGCTAGTTTCACTTACAAAATATGTACTCGGCCATGAGAGGCACAATGAAGAGCTGTTTTGCCAAACGTATCCTTGTCACATGGATCACACTTGGCACGAGAGGCACAGGTGAAGATCTGTTTTGCCAAACGTATCCTCGTCACATGGATCACTCTACACGAGAGGCACAGTGAAGAGTTGTTTGGTTAAACGTATCCGTCACATGGATCACTTACACGAGAGGCACATCGAAGAGTTGGTTTACAAACGTATCCTCGTCACATGGATCACTCTACACGAGAGGCACAATTGAAGAGCTGGTTTTGCCAAAACGTATCCTCGTCACATGGATCACTCTACACGAGAGGCACAGTGAAGAGCTGTTTACCAAACGTATCCTCGTCACATGGATCACTCTACACGAGAGGCACAGTGAAGAGTTGTTTTGCCTATCCTTGTCACATGGATCACCAACACGAGGCACAGTGAAGAGCTGTTTTAACAAACGTATCTCGTCACATGATCAATTCTAACGAGAGGCACAGTGAAGAGCTGTTTTACCAAACGTATCCTCGTCACATGGATCACTCTACACGAGAGGTACAGTGAAGAGCTGTTTTGGCAAACGTATCCCTCGTCACATGGATCACTCTCAACACGAGAGGCACAGTGAAGAGTTGTTTTAACTAAACGTATCCTCGTCACATGGATCACTTCTACACGAGAGGTACAGTGAAGAGCTGTTTTGGTTTATCCTTATCATTATTGATCACTCAACACGAGAGGCAGTGAAGAGCTGTTTAATAAACGTATTCTCGTCAAGCATGGATCACTTCTACATGAGAGGCACAGTGAAGATCTGTTTTTGCCAAACGTATCCTCAG